>NW_025967873.1:0-25000 GCF_021869965.1 Rhincodon typus | reverse complement strand
TGTCACTGGCTAGGCCAATACTTATGCCTGTGTTGAATTGCTGGAGGACAGCTAAGAGTCTCGTATTTCTGACGGTCTGGGTCTGGCATGGTGGGATAGCCTGAAGATCTGGATTGCTAATACAATGATAGTATCACTACTCCACCACCTTTTTCCTTCATGTGACAGTGGTGAACACCTAAGACAATGCTTTCAGTTGTCTATCTCTTCCATCATCCTAGTGTAAGATTTATCATTGGATAGTTTTATGGAGTACTCTGTTGACAGCATTTGATGTGGAGTGCCTCTTGCATGTTTACTGTTGAAATTTGCCCAACACTGGAGAATTTTGACAAATCTGGTTTGACAACAAGCATACAATGTCATGACTAATGTCTTGGCCTCTTCCTCAATCACTACTACTTGGAATAGTTCCTACAGTTTATGCAGGATATGTTAGTGATTTGGAAAAAAAATTACTTGTAGAGTGTTTATTCTTTGCAATCTCTTCCATTAAAATGGATGAAGTGTAGGACAAAAAAGGCTGAGCTGTTGTGAAGATCAAGAGCTTAGTACCAGACAGAAGTAGGGAGATTATACGAGGAGGTCCTGGCACTCAAGATCAGACAAGTTCCTGTAGTATGAAAGTTTTGCCATAATTCTAGATTTTCCTAACATTTTAATTAAATGAGAGTTATTTTGTTTAATTCTCGTCATATTTTTGATTCACAATGTTGTATCCTTCGTATTTCAATCAACCATAAACTAGTTATTGGACTTCATTAGCTGTTCAGATGTAAAGTATATATATTACAATTAAAAACAGTCTAAAACCCATCTATCCTGCTGTGATATAAAATATGTTTTTATTCGAATATAAGCTTCCATATCTGATTTGTACTTGTGACTTCTTTCACATTCCCTTTTCTATTTTCTCGGCCTTCTCTTCCTTTCTTGAAACATTTGTGATAGTGTCAGTCTGATCTTCCACACTCCCAGTACAATATGTATCTGATCACACCTGATAAACATATTACCAATTAAGTCAGAGTTCTATAATTATACAATGCAAATATTAATTTTTGAAGAAGTATGGAATTTTTAAATGAGACTATGAATTAACTTCATATGATAACAGATAAGTAGTTGGAATGAGCTTGCATTCTGAATGAATCTCCATGATGAACTGTATGCTCAATATATTTAAACATGTTGTATAATTGTTATTAGGCCATGGGATGTCAAGAGCTTGTTATCTGTTTAAGATGGTCATACGTGGGTACAAATATTCCTTTGTCAAAATAGCTGAAACTTAATGATTTAAATTATAACAATCCTAGTTTGTTTTAGATAAAATGAACATTAAAGTTAAAGATGGTTATGAAATCCATTGCAAATGTAGCTCGCTAAGGTTGATTTTCTTTTATGGGATGATCAGAGGACATTGACCACAATATTCTTTGTTTACTTCTTTGTAATTCTATTTAAATTCTTATATTATTCTTGAATTCATACTGTTTCCTTGCTTTGTTTCAGCTCCTCCTCCTCCTCCTCCACCTCCACCTTCCAGAGGAGGACCACCACCACCCCCACCTCCACATAGTTCAGGACCCCCTCCTCCTCCTCCTCCAGTTCGTGGTCGAGGTGCACCACCACCTCCACCCCCATCCCGAGCCCCATCAGCGGCTCCTTCAGCAGCTCCCCCACCCCCTCCACCTTCCAGGCCAGGAGTAGGAGCTCCACCCCCACCACCAAGTAGGTTATATCCTCCCCCTCCTCCTCCAGTCCCATCAGGCCCCCCACCACCACCTCCTCCAGCACATCCTGTTCCTGGAGGTCCGGGAGCTGCTGGACCCCCACCGCCACCTCCTCCACCCCCACCTGGTCCTCCACCACCTGGCCCCCCTCCACTTCCTGCTGCAGTCGCTGAAAATGATTCTTTCCCTTCACCTACTGGCAACAAATCAGCTCTGCTGGATCAAATCCGCGAAGGCACTCAGTTGAAGAAAGTTGATCAAAGCAATCGGCCAGTGTCTTCCTCAGGAAGGGATGCACTATTAGACCAGATACGGCAGGGTATACAGCTTAAGACCGTAAGTAATTTTTCTTTATGATAAGGTCATTTAATTTTTGACTATTACTTGAAAATGTAATATTTTGTGCTTGTACTGTTCAGAATAGTGTAAATGTAGCAGAAAACTAACAAATACAGGAATAAAATAGAAATTGATTATTTTGCTGCAAGTATGTGTTCATTGATATTCAACTTTAAGGTATATATACTGTCATCTAGCTTTTAACTATAGCAATCTATTTTTTTGGGTTTTGATAATGCTGAAAATTGAAGTGGTGAACTCACTTGAGAGATACTGAATGTTATTATAACTTTACAGCAGATTTTTTTGGTGACCCTTGCTAACTTAAGAGTATCAGTGGTCATTCCTGCACAGGAGGAGGAGGCAGACATTCAGCCCATCGAGTTTACAATTTCCAGGTCAAAGATTCATTGAATTCAACGAATACCTTTTTGTTTGCTATTGGTATTTGCATTGCAGGTCATGCCAATTATGAAGTAAAATTGTAGCTATCACATTAACCAAGTTCCTAATGTGTTGTATATTTACATTTTGAGTAATAATATGTCAATTCCTGTAGGTAAATGACCAAGATTCTTCTTCTCCTTCAACGCCTACGCCAACAGCAGGAATTGTAGGAGCACTGATGGAAGTGATGCAGAAAAGGAGTAAAGCCATTCACTCTTCAGGTAAGGTTTTTAATTGGTCACTGTTATTCAATGAATTCCAGACATTACATCCAACTTTTAAATACCAGTTTTTCAAAAATGCATCTGATTTGGAGGACTAGCTGCAGCATTACTTGCTATAATGCCACAAACAAGCACAAAGCCTTTGAGAGTATCTCTGTTTCCTGGGTTTGAGACTAACATTTCATTAAGCATCCAAGAACAATATTTTACTGCAGCAGATTATGATAAAGTTCCATCCAACCTGTATACTTGTACGCAATGTTACTACAAATGCTAGGTTGTGAAAGCATCTGTAAACACACAAAAACATTCAGATATTTTGTATTCCAGTCTGAGATCTTTGTACAGAAGTTAGTGTTTTATACACTGAAATCCAAATACACTGTGTCTTGGTGATGTGATTTTGCCTGGTTGTGCTTTGGAACACTAGGGTCATAGATCTATGGCCATTTAAAGACCTTAGATTAAAATGCCATCCTAGATTCAGCAAAGTTCAAACAATGCATTTTTATTTTGCCCTACTGATCTCTATTAGGCAGTAGATTTTGTTGATGACCTGACTTCGACTGAATCTTGACACTCTGCTGGTGACACTTTCCCCTCTACAGAAGCCAGACAGACCATCACCACCTCCACTAAAAAAAACTGCAGAAGTGTGACCTTTGTCATTAATTCATATCTTATCATCTTACCCTACACTTTCCTTTTTAAGCACCTTTTTAAAATCCTGGTTGCCCACTGCTCTAATCTGTTACATCCTCTCTTCTTGTCCCCACTTGCTGTACATAAAGGCATACCCCTAATCTTGATGATGTCCAAGCAAGTTCTTGGTTGATGAAAGGAGATGGAACTGCCCTCTGTCAGTTCTTATACCGCAAGAGATTTTGGCAAAGACCAGGAGACATACTGAAGCTTAATGTCCCAGTCAGAAGAACTCTGTTGTTTAGCTTTTTCCACTGAATTAACTGTTTTCTTGTCCTCCCTAAACTGTCCTACCCATTCTCATGTTGGTTCCACCATTTTCGGTAGCCTTTCTACTTTGGTCTGAATTTCCAACTGCAGCCTCACATTTTTCACTGACATTTTCTGTTGCTGCGTTCACCCAGAAAGGAAACCAACTGAAATTATTAATTTACTCAACAACTTTCACTACTCCTCTTGCTCTTCATTCCCAAAAAAACCCCATCTTAGTCATTCCTCACATGCAGCAACCATTTTATTCCCTCAAACTGAGGGGCACAAATTTAAGCATAGATACTGCAGAAACACATTTAGCTATCCATTGCTTTATCCCCATTAAGCTTCAGTAAGTCTCCTGGTCTTTGCCAAAATCTCTTGCGGTATAAGAATTGACAGAGGGCAGTTCCATCTCCTTTCATCAACCAAGAACTTGCTTGGACTCCCCTCCGGTGCAGCCCCACTCTCTCCTCTATCAAGTCTTGAGATTATAGATTTCCTTGCTATCAATGTGAAGACCATGTGTTGAGTTCCTAATATGGCTTTCCCCTTCCCGGCACACCCTCACTTCTCTGCCACCCCACCCCCATCCCCTTTCTCTCTCACTCTGTCTCTTACCCCCTCCCCCAACCTGATCACTCCTTCATCTTAACACGCATTTTTCCCAGACTTTAGCCACTTCACTTTCTTCCATTCTCACTATTGCAGCATGCAACCGGCTTGTTTAGGTGCTTTTCATTGAAAGTCCCTCCATTAAAACCAAAGTGTGTCCAATTCCCTCTCTGCAAAGACATGTTTGTTCCCTATCCTTCCTCCTTGGATTTAATGATTTCTGTACTTTGTGGAGCACTTAGGGCATTTTGCTTGTGCTAAAGATGTAATACTTGCAAGTTATTGAGGTGATAAAATGAACATCTTTAAGTATTAGTGCTTAAGAATTGTCATTGAATGTTGTTTGTCCGTAAACTAAATCCAACATTGTTTTCAGATGAAGATGAGGATGAAGATGAAGAAGAAGACTTTGATGATGATGATGAATGGGAAGATTAGATTTTCTTGCCAAGATTGTAAACCTTTCTATCTTTCTGAATCTTGTAAAATTGTCCTGTAAATGTTCTGCATATTTTGCTGTATATTTTTGTTGCCTTTGCTCTTTTCATAATCTGTGCAATACCTCATTTAATACTTCCCTTGACAAAGCATTGTGGATAAAGATATTCGCTATGCAAAGTATTTGTTGGGAAATATAAACAACTACATATGAATGTGTTCATTCCAACAACAAAAGAAATTGTGGTTGAGTAGGAGCAAAGTTGACAGAACTTTAATTATGCTTGTTAAAAGCCAGAATAGCAACACTATTTTTTCAAGACCATGCAATTTCTGTACCTAAGAAGAAGCATCTCTTATTAAAGCTTCGCATAGCACTATAATTTTTTAAAATACAACGCTTCTATTCGATTCCTTCAGTACTTCATTGTTCTGAAGCTCATAAAATTTTGCGCCCTTCTAAAGTAATTTGTCACATGAATGCGCAGCTTACAGGCAGCTCATTTGTGTCTTACTGTTTAGCAATACTGCCTGGGTGATTCAAAGATGCACAGCAACTTGAGTGTTTTATACTGTATGCAGCAATACTGTCTATCATGACTATTTTTAGTTGAAATCCCCTTATCTGTTACTTTATCAAATATTTATGCTCCTGGCTTATTCCATGCCTGTCGGAAGTTAAGTCAAGCTTTTTGAATAGGAATTCAGGTCCTCTTGTGAAAATTCTAATTGCAATCAGGGGACACAGATTTTTAACCCTTAAAGTGACAGCATTTCTTCTAATCATAGTGTGTATTTGGCCGTGTTAAGGGTTAATGGAAAATAACCTAATATTCAGTTTTTTGGAGGTGAAGGCTGTGATTAGGAATTTGCATTTAATATATTCATAAAGGGCTGTGCTTAATGCTTGTTAAACTGCAATTTGGGAAATATTGGAAGCGAACTGGTAATAATGAATATTGAGATCATTATCTTTACAGTCCTTTTGACGTCTTTGGATCAGAATCGAAGAGCAAACTCAATACAGATTGCAATTATGAAGTGGAACTTTTAACGGAAAAATATATAAATAAATGTTTAAGATCACTGAAAACTATCCTTTCTGGCTTTCAAAATTTATTATGAGGGTGCAGATGCATTATTGATCACTGATCTTTATTGTCTTTCATCCAGCTGCAATAATTGAGCCTTATTAGCTACCACCATAAATCACTCCTCTCCTTTCAATCTGTAATCTCCAGTCCAAGGCTTTTGTGGACGGTGTATGAGTTTATTCTGTCCTGATTTTTTGAACTGCTAGTTTGTGTTTAGGATCTGTGACTATTCACAGTACTAGTGTGAAGCATTATAGCTGTCTTGGTTCAGTTTCGGAAACCAGAATAATTTCAACGCTGTTGCGTAATACTCTCCATTTGTAAGATTGTTACTGTTTTCTAAAACCTTAAAAAAAGAACTTTTCTCGTTCGCAGTTTTTGTTTTTTGCCTCATCTCCTAAGTGTAAGTGAGATTAAGGGATGCTCATAAAGCCTCAAGTTTAAATGCCTGTATCACTTTTCATTTTCAAAAGTGTTAACTGTTGCAATAAAATTACAAGTTCTGTAAAGTCTGAAAAGCATCCTATGTTCCACTAAAAGAGAAAACAACTGACCCATTGTAGTTGATGACTTTTTACTAAGCATTAAGTGGTATAGAATCTATTTGCAGTTATAATACATCACAATGAGACTTCAATCAGTTTTCAGGTGACCAGATTTTTACCATTGCTTTTTTTCAAGTATTGTATAGTATAAAATAGGCATATTCGCACGTTTGGTTCATACTGTAGATAACTGCAAATTGTAAGAGTACTGGTACTGCTAGCATGTAAAGATTAAAAATGCTTTAACACTTGGATAGGGAGGGGAGGGGAGGCAATCACAGGCAGCTGGGGATGTAGGAAAGTGGAGTTGAAGCCACAGATCAGGCATGGTTTTACTGAATGGCATAGCAGGCTTGAAGGTCCGAGTGGCTTATTCCTCCTGATTTTAGAAGTATGGTTTACTGATGTTGAATATGATCATTGTTCTAACATGCCGACAAGCAGTTCCCAGCAAGCTTTAAGTTAATAAATACTGAGATTTGATGTAAGTTTGTTGACAAATGAGAAGTGTTGCTCATCTTTCTGCTAATGGTAAGGCAGAATTTCAATGAAGTTTGTTTGTGCATCTCTAGGCCAACATGTAATTGGGCAGTTGATCTGCAAAATGAGGATGTGATGTGTGAATTTGCAGAAGGTATTAAATATGGTTTAATGTTTTCACAAGATAATTAAAAATGAGGGACACTGTTTGCTTCATCTCAGTTTATTCATTCATTCACCTTGTTGCAACATCTAACTAGTCCTTGCTGATTGCACACTTTTTGAACTAAACACGACCAAGCAGCCAAATTTAGTTCTTTGCTCATTCTTTGGTGTGAAGAAGAACATTCTGATATTGGTTTTAAACTTGCCTTGTCCTGTTCGGGCTGTTTGAAGTAATTTTCTGCATTTTGGTTTCTGGATAACTTGTTTATGAACAAATTTGACAGAGGACACTAGTGATATCTTCTGTGTAAGATTTCATGATTTAAAAAGGTGCTGCATATTCTTCGTTGTGTCAGATCTGATGCTGTCAGATAGTTATGCAACTGTTATGCAATAAGCAGTACACTTTAATGCATCACCTTTGTGATCCTGTAGCTCAGTTCCCTCAATAATGCAACGACAACTTGGAGGCTTTAAATGTGTGGTACATTTCACAAGATATGAAATATATTTGGAGGATGAAACCTTTCTATTATGGCCAAATAATGTGTATTGCTGAGAAATAATTATGCACAATGACAAGACACAACACAAACTGTCCAAACAGTATTTTAATGTACAAACTTGAGTAAACTACAACCAACATCATATGACCAGTTTCAATGACAAAAATGTCATTTACAAGTTTTAAGTGTAGTTTAGTGTATTCCAATGTTTCATAGGTAGATAAAAGACAAACCATCTTCAAGTGATGCTATTTCTTTATTCCTGATTGGGCCCAGAATCTAAAATACTTTTATTTTCGAATTAAGAGGTGGGCACTTAATAAAGCCCAAACATTCACTTTGTGCTCACAAGCTCACTAGTTTCCTGGTTATTAGAAAGGAGATGTCACAACTGTCTAGCACATAGGCTGACCTAGAAATCATACATTCAACCTTTTTAATTATTGTAGGACCCTTTGTTCCAAAGTATAATTATAATCGCAAAATAAAGATGGATTTCTAAATTTTGTGTTTGGTGATTTCTCTGGAGGTGTGTTCTGCTTTTAAATAATAAAGTAATGTCGGACTTCATTATGTTTGACCAGATGTTGAATGTCTAATGAAGTTAAGTAAGTGACTGGTGTTTTATTAGAACCCAAGCTGAGGTTCAGTGACTAAATTGTATTTAATTACTAAGGCAGAGTTTTCCATCTCTGCATTAGCCCTTGATTCTCCTCCATCATTACTAAAATCTCTGTGTGGCAATTGATTGCCAGTACTGCTTTCACTGATCCCTTTCCTTACTGAAATCTTAACTCACCAACATTGCATTTACTATCCTGTTCTCAGCCGTCTTCCTTAATTCGCTGTCTCCTGGTATATTGAATCAAGTTTGTTGTCTTAACAGATGCCTTTCAGTGGTTGCGTACCTTTACAACCTCCTCCAGTGTGTTCTTAGTCATTGGTCTCTGGTCTCTGGCCTTGTTTGCAACTCCCTCCTTCAGTGATGTGCTTTTAGCTATCTGGTACCACAATTTATTCTCTACATTCTTGTCCCTCTCGTCTCCTTTTACATTGAGCCATCAATAAAGACTTTCTTTAAATAGCATCTCGACATAAAACTTTCCAAGGAGCCTTAAGAAATGAAATATGATATTAAACACAAGATTTTGTGACAGATGATCAAAAACTTTGTTGAAGAAGCAGGAAGGGAGACAAGATGACACAAAGGTGGAAGGACAGGTAATGTAGAGAAAGCGAGTAAGCTGCAGAAGGACATGGACAGGCCGAGAGTGAGCAAAGAAGTGACAAATGGAATACAATCTGGGAAAGTGTGAGGTTATGCCCTTTGGTAGGAAGAATAGAGACGTAGACTTTATAAATGGGGAAAGGCTGAGGAAATCTGAAGCACAACAGGACTTAGGAGTCCTAGTTCAGGATTCTCTCCAGGTTAATATGCAAATTCAATTGGCAGTCAGGAAGGCAAATGCAATGTTACCATTCAATTCAAGGGCTAGAATACAAGAGCAGGGATATACAGCCATGACAGTACAATGCTTTGGTCAGACTGCATTTGGAATTTTGTGAGCAGTTTGAGACCTGTATCAAAGGAAGGATGTACTGGCATTGGAGGAGGTCCAGAAGAGGTTTACAAGAATGATGCTGGGGATAAAGATCTTGTCATATGATCCTCTTTTGAGGACTCTGGGTCCGTACTGTGGAATTTTGAAGGATGATGGCGGGGGGTTCCGATTTGGAATACTGAGAGGCCTGGATGGAATTGGTGCGGAGATTATGTTTCCACTAATGGGAGAGACTAGGACCCAACAGCACAGCCTCCGAGTGAAAAAGCACACTTTAGAATTGAGATGAGGATTTCTACAGCCAGAGGGTGGTTAATCTGTGGGACTTATTATTGTAGAGGGCTGTGGAGGCCAAGTCATTGAGTACATTTAAGACGGAGAGGTTTTTGATTGGTAAGGGAATGTAGGGTTATTGGGAGAAGGTAGGTCAATGGGGTTGAAAAACACATCAGCCATGATTGAATGGCAGAGCAGACTCAGTGGGCCAATTCTGCTCCTATTATCATATGATGTTGTGGAGACTAGGAGGTTTAGGAATAGTGTTTCAGAGCTTGGGGCAAAACCATGCCACTGTTCAGGCAATGAAAATTGGATTTGCATTTTAACTGCATGAAGTTTATAGTGTGTGCAAGCATTTTGTATTATATGTTGTACTTTTACTTAAAATGCATTTTATCTTCATTGCAACACTCTGGGGCTATTTGAAAGTTATTCAGAATGAAAGTTTTCTTCGCCTTTAGAGTAGTAAATAGTGCCTCTGCTGCAGGAATCGAACCAATAAACTTAACGGTACTTCTGTCTAGTTGCAAATTAAGCGTGCATGAAGTTAAATTGAGGTCAGCAGCATCTATATTTACAGGCCTCAATTCTTGCAGTGTATTTTAGGATTTTTCGGCGAGACGTATTTGCAAGAAGTAATGCATTGTATAGAAAATGATTGTTTTGACTCAGTTCTTTGTGTTGGGGTTAATTTAGTGCACTCCAACAGATTCTGTTTTCTGAAAGGAGACAGAAACTGCACACAAAAATAAAGCTGGAGAAACTCAGCAGGTCTGACAGTATTAGAATTTGTTTTGGAACTAAAGGTATTCTGTGTTCTTTATGTAAAAACGTATTGTTTCGAAATCTGCAGGACAGCGAGAGAAGTAGACAGTTTTATTTACACCCTGCCTGTAGCTCCACAGCTTTTGTATACAAGTCCAATTTGATAGTTTGCTGTAATTAAAAATTGACTTTCGCATTGATTTTAACCAGTTTTTAGTCTGCCGCTGTGACACAAGATTAACACAATCCCTAACCACACGGCTCCTTTTCATGTTGCACTCAATCGTAGATTTGACCGAGGTATGTCTATGAATCTTTTAGAAAGTGAACGCTAATATTGACATTTCAACCTCGCTCTAGGTATTTTAACCTTCTTGGTTTCAGTCCAACAGATTCAGTTGATAATATTTGGAAGTATTTGTTAACTGTCTAATATTTAGAACTGTAACCAGTGTCTATAGGTAGTATTATGGTCCTCTTCGTTTACTTTAGATTTAATAGGCGATTGATGGGTTCACGATTGTGTAGCTTATTTTTGTCACTTCGATGTTACAAGAATTGGAATCAACTTTTGGGCACAGCATCGTTATTCGTGACTTCTGCTCTGCAATCAAAACACACAGCTATCACTAGAGCCAGTGTTTCAGTCTCGAATCCTCCGTTAGTAGCATGGTCTTGGTTCTCTCGAGTCCTTGTGAAATTGTTAAAACACGGCATCTTTTACAAACTTTGGACCGCTCTTATGTGCATGCACCGGAAAACTGCCTGTGCTTCGGGGGCGGGAATTCTTGAACCACTTTCTTTTTCAAAAGCTAATACTAACGATTTAAACGACAAATTGTAATCCTACACCTGAGGACCTCTAGGTCCCGTCATAGAGTTTTAAAGGATATTTTGTAAAGTATTCACGCTTTGAATGAAATTTAACCAACCGAGGCTTCATGGGCCACGAAAAATCTAGTGTTAATGAATTTATAAAGTTAAAAAATTGAATAGTTGTACCGCGCTCCAAGGCGTCGACCAATATAATGCTTGTAGCAATTCCAAAGCCGTTTCCTATTTCCAAGCAAAGCTGAACCGTTTCCAATCTCTGCAGTTGCCACGTTGCTTCATAACTCCATTGTTTCATATGTCGCCGACTGAGGCACGGTTTTATTTTTGGTGCCTGGTTTCAGATGAAAAAAGTGACAAGCACCCAGACCCAGACACACACACACTTGTACAGTTCCATCCAGCTCCAAATGCGACCATTGTCATCTATTACATCGCAAGCTCCATATTTCCAAAGCTCGGCCGGAATTTGAATTGCGCCCGTCATCTTCCTATTGTGGGCTTGACATTCTTTAAGAGCCACATGGTCCTCCTCCAACTCTGTGGCCTGACCTGAGCAAATTCCTGTCAGTGCTCTAGTGGATCTATTGAGCACCCGTAAAATGCTCGCTTGATCTTCGATGTACACACACAGTACTGATCTCTAGTATTTTTAGCAATAAAAGGTAGACTTTGGGGCATGGAAGAGGTGTGGACGTAGGGAGCTAGAGTTAAGGTGAACGGTCATCCGTGATCAGAACACGGTCGATGTGTTTCATGACCAACTCTTCCTATTGCTTATGCATTTAAAAAAAACCTTTCAAAATGTGATTTGGGGCTGTAATGCAAAAGAAAGACTGCCGATTTTATTATAAAAGTGGCACTCGTGTGAAGATAACGGAATCTCTAAACGGGTGGGGTTTAACGTACCGTGCCTGTAAATAGTCGGGATTGCAATGTACAGCATGTCCAAATAGCGGGACTTGTATGATCTGACTAGGTCAACTTCCTGTTGTATGTGGATTGACATGGCTGGTTTTTGTCACATCTTTTCAAAACTTCCAAACCCCCCACTTGGCTGAACTTAACCCTTGCCACCCTCCCTCCCCCACATCTAGTGTTCTTAAACTTAACTTCTATCGCTTTGCATGCTGAATTCCTAAGGTAGGTCCTCCCTTTTTTGTGGGGTAACCAGTTTGTTAATTTCTCTAGAACTGTACAAAAACCTTTCTTTTGTTTTCTGTCAAAACCGACGTTTAGAAAACAAAAGTAAAAGTGGGACTTTTAATAGGAGTAGTCATTAGGAGATTTTCCGAGGCTGGGTTTGTTTATTGGGGTGGGGGGTCTGCGGAGTGAGTGGGTGACAGAGAGAGGGAGAATGCTTTAGGGACCTGTTGCTGTGTCTGAGGTATCAGGGACCTGTGAACTATGACAGGGATAGAATGTTGGACTGGGACCCTCTGCTGTAATGGAGTGAGGTGCCTGGAAAGGATAGTGCTTTAATTTGAACTGTCTCTGGTGACGTCTGTTGCTGAAAACGGAACATGCTTTCATACATTTGTTAGAACAGCCAGCACATGACCTCAGCCGCTGCTTTAAAAGTTATCTGCAAGAGCCCAGACCCCCAGCTCACCGAGCGCAGTCCACTCTGGTCAGTCAGGAAAGACAGAAAATAGAAATTCTTTTGTTTTCAATTTCCTTCTTCAAACAGTTCGGTGGTTTATTGACATGTCGCAGTTCGGTTACAGGAAAGAACTGCAAAAGTACGAGGACATAGACGAGGATGAAATCCTTGCTTCTCTGACCTCGGATGAGCTAAAGGAACTGGAGAAGGAGTTGGAGGATATGGAACCGGACAAATTTGTACCCATTGGGCTCCGGCAGAAAGACCAAACAGATAAAACCCCTCAAGGAACGTTCAGCAGAGAGGCTTTGATGGCGTATTGGGAACACGAAACACAGAAACTGTTAGAAAATGAAAGACTTTCGGCCGAATTGAACCAGGTGAGTGCTTAATCCAGAACTTGACATCGTGACAGAACAAAGTCTTTTCCCCAAATCTAGAATCCCGTGGCACAAATAGAAAGCATTTGGCGCGTCGTGCCTGTGCAGAGAGCTTAGTTCTCTCCTCCTTCTCTTGGAAATAGTCTCTTTTCAAGTATTTACCTAATTTCCTATTGAAAGTGATTTTGAATCAGCTTCCATTGTCCTTTCAGACAACGGATTCCAGATCATTAACGCCACTATACTGGAAAAAAAATCCACATTTCACCAAAGCTTATTTTCTCCATTATCTTAAATCTGTGCCTTCTAGTTACTGACCCTCTGCTAGCTTTGTTTATTCTGTCAAGATCCTTTATCCTAGTTCCTTGTTATCAGTTGATGTAGAACTCCAAATAAACAATTCAACAATTTTAGACTATTTGAAAATTGCACAGCTTCAAGCCAAAACTAGAAAGAAAACAAAACTGTACATGCAACAGTTGGAGGACAACATCCCTCTGTGACTTGTCTCATTAAGCTGTTGGGGCTGGTACATTTCACAAATTGCTGACTGTGGAAATGTTAAATGTACAGAGAATTCAAATTGATCTTCATTTTAAAACTTTTGCGAAGACTCAACTTTTAAGCCAGGTCACTCCAGGCTTTTCCTTTCCTTCTCTTCCTAGTAAAGCACTGTGGATGTTGTTGGCAGTAAAAGTGCAATACATGTTGTGTCATTTCTGTATGTTGTGTTATTTCTTTTTAAGGTAGTGTTCTGTCAACTAATCCCTGCCTCAATTTTCAAAGTCAGTGTTAACTGTCTAACGAATCCACTCGGTCGCTCTAGGAAACGTATTATTAACAAACAGCAGCATACTAGCTTGTTTATAATTTATGCAGAAATATTGAGGAATTATGAACAGACAAAAAGAAAATGAGCTTGGAGATCCTCACCCAATTCTAGGGTGCAGGGCCATGAATTGATCAGCTGTATTTTATGACTGAGGATAAGATCTTTGACCTTATTGTACACCTCAATATGTGTTGCTGATTCATGTGAAATTAGGAACCTTTGCAATAATCACCGTTGTTACACTTCAGTGTGTAATGATGAATTTGCTGACATGAAGACAACAAAAATTAGGTAAATAATATTTTAAAACTTTAAATTCTGTGTTGCTTTTTGTTACTGATCATTGCACCATTTCGACTTACCACATTTTTGCAAAATGTGTTTAATAGGAATAAGTTTAAGTGGGGAAAAACGTTTCTTACTCCTCTGTTAAGTCTTGTTATAGATGACACCAAACTTAACTGTTCTATTTATGTGGCATCAAGCCAGAAATGTAATATACAAACACAAAACAGAAAGGGGAGATGAAATCAAGAAACTGTAGGCCAGATAGCCTAACATCTGTCATACAGAAACGTTACAAATCCATTATTAAGGATGTTACAGCAAGATACGTTGAAAGTCATAATGTGATCAGGCAGATTAAACATGATTTTGTGAAAGGGAAATTGTATTTAATTTGAGTTTTTTGGGGGAAGTAACAAGCAAGGTGGATAAAGGGCAAAGTGTAGATGTGCTGTACTTGGATTTCCAAAAGACCATCCCAAAAAGTGTCACAAAGATTACAGACAAGACAATTTCTACACCTGGTGTGGGGATGGAATAGATAAAGGATTGATTACCTAACAGGAAGTAGAGAATAGGAACATGTGTGTATTTTTTTGGATTCCCAAGCTGTAACTAGTGGGGTGCAACAGGAATCCAAGCTTGGGGCCTCAACCATTTATAGTCTACATCAGTGACTTGGATGAAAGGATTGACTGTATGGTAGCTACATTTGCTAATGACACCAAAATAGCTAGGAAGGTAAGTTACCAAGAGGAGGTCGTTAGTCTGAATAGGGATGTAAATGGGTAAAGTGGAAAAAATTTGGCAGTTGGCATATAATTTGGGAAAATGTGAACTTGTCCATTTTGATAGGAAGTATAGAAAATCAGTATGCTATTTAAATGGTAGCAAATATGTAGAACCCTGTAGTACAGAGGAATTGGGGCATCCTGGTACATTAATCTCAAGAAGTTATAGCAAGTGATTAGGAATGCAAATGGAATGTGAGTGTCTATTGCAAGGGGAGTGGGAAATCATCAAAGATCGTTAGACAACACCACCACTTCCATCTAGAAGGACAAGGGAAGCAGATATATGGGAACACCATCACCTGCAAGCTCCCTCCAAGCCATTCACTATCCTGACTTGGAAATATATCGCCGTTCCTTCACTGTCGTTGGGTCAAAATCCTGGAATTCACTCCCTAAGGGCATTGTGGGTCAACCTACAGCATGTGGACTGACAAGGTGGAAGCTGATTACTACCTTCTCAAAGGCAACTAGAGACAGGCAATAAAATGCTGGCCAGCCAGTGATGTCCCTGTCCTATGAATGAATAAAAATAAAATGTAAAAGTAGGGAGGTTTTACTGCAGCTGTACCTTGGTATTCTTGGAAAGACTTGGTCTCCATATTTGAAAAAAAAACAGAACTACTTGAGAAGTAGCTCAGAGAAGGTCAATTAGATTTTAGTCCTGGGATGAAAGAAGTTTGAACAGATCGGGCCTGTACCTGTAGGAGTTTAGAAGAACGAGAGGCAAACCACAGAAGGTCCCTATGGGACTTGATAGTGTGCCTAAGCAAGACAATGTTTCCTCTTAGAGTGGAGACTGGAATAAGATGGAAATGAGCATGGAGCCTGTTCATATAATTTACTCGAGGCATGAATCAATAGATTTTTGATAGAAAAGGGAATCTGGGGTTATGGTGGACAGCAGAAAAGTGGGAGTTGAGATCAGCCATAATCTCATTGAATGGCAGAGCAGGTTCACAGTACTGACTGACTTACCGCTCCTGAGTCCTATGTTCCAAATGACTATTAAAGCAGCTCATTCTGTGTCTTTTGCATGCTATGATCCCTAACTGCCTTCCAAACTTCCTGTGTGGCTGAAATAAAATTTAAAAATTCATGCTAATTTCAGAAGAAAAAAACTGGAAAATGTTTCAGAAGCCAGAGTCAATCGCAAAAGTTTCAGGAGCTGGCAGTGGCTGCAAGACACACCTAGTAATGCCCAGTTATCTTGTACACACTACAGTGGCCTCACTCAGAATCTCATCCCACCTGCTTTTGGCTGTTTACAGTAAATTTCCATTCACTGTACAAGTTGGCTACTTCTTGTACAGTCACAACTCGAAGAGTCATGTTGAGACTCCTTAGTAATACTTTCACTGTCAAGGTACTCATGTTATTTATCCCTTCTAGCATTCTGCCTAAAACTGAAGTCAAATTAATGGGTCTTAATCATTGTCACTGTTTTTTTTTTGTTGCCACATTGGCCTCCTCTAATTCTCAACTCCAAAAGCCACTCAAGATATTGTCAAGGAGTTTGAAGAATTCAGCAACCACTTATTTGAGTACCCTTGGATGAATGGTGTTGGGGTTAGCAAGTCAACTGCTGTAAGATCCCTCGGTCTGTCCAAGACTGTAGCAATCGTACAGTACATTATTGGTAACTTGAAAACCATTTAATCCTCTATCTTACCCTGGGTATCCATCCAAATCTGTTCCGAGGAATCCTTCAGTAACGTTATACAGTCTATTATATCCTTCTGACTGTAAGTGCAACTGGGAAAAGTACTTTCTGTTATCACTGCATCTAAACACTATCTTCTTCTGAATTCACAACTATTTATAACAAAACAGGGAGAAGTTTGAAATAATTTATATATCACTGAAAAAAGACACCAGTCAAAACAGCCACAATTGTGTGTACTGTTAGTCTTCATCTAACTGCTGCATTCTTCACAGAGCAATACCTCTATGAAACAGAGTCTACTTGCTAACCAATCACCTCTGTTCTCATATAATACAAAATGTTGTTTTCTGTTTAAATCAGTCTTGTGGTGAATTGTCCTGATCAGTACAGGATGAAATAACTTGCCAAAATATGTCATTTTTTCAGCAATACTCAAGTTCCATCTTACCAGTCATTAGAAATAATTAGAAAATTTAGAAATGTATACCAGTGGGAAGAGGGAAGTGGTGACATATGACTTTTATTCTCAACTGCAATAGATTGCTTCAGCCAAGCTATGTATATACTGTGCTATATCTGGTATTTATTTATCACTGTTATTTCAGACACAAAGTAATGAAATTGAGAAAGGAAATACTGAAGATGACTGTGAAACTGAAAGTGAAGGCGGGCAGTCAGAGGTTGAAATAGACATAGATGAATGTACATCAGAAGAATCAGAAGAGGAGGATGAAGATGATATAACAACAGAGGAAGAAAAAGAGGAGGACGTGAATGATGGCACATCTTTAGACATCAGATCAGTAAGCATAAATGGACAGGCTGAACCACACTCATGTAATGGGCACATTAATGATCAATCATTGCAAAACAATATTATGCAGTATAACAAAAGAAAATTGACAGAAGATGATCCAAATCTCAAAGCAACTGCTAGCTCACCAAGTGGAAATGCAGCATTAATTGATGACACTCTTGAGAGCATTAAGAATAATGATTCAGAGAAGACAGAAATCAATCTGAATAATATTGAGAACATAAGTATTGCAACATTCACACTCATGGCAGAAGCTCTGAAATACAATACAGTTGTCAAAATTTTGAGTCTGGCCAACACTCATGCTGATGACCATGTGGCTTGTGCACTAGCTGACATGTTGCAAGTTAACAGAAGCATCACCAATCTTAATATTGACTCAAACTATATCACAGGCAAAGGGATCTTAGCTATCATTAGAGCCATACAATATAATAATGTATTAGCAGAACTAAGATTCCACAATCAAAGGCATATATGTGGAGGGCAGGTTGAAATGGAAATAGCCAAACTTCTTAAAGATAATGAAACGCTTATGAAATTAGGCTATCATTTTGAACTGCCAGGACCACGGATGGCAATGACTAGTATCCTAACCAGAAACCTGGATAAACTGAGGCAAAAACGCCTCCAGGAGCAAAAGCAGCAGCAGGAAATGGACAAAATGCTTGGCATTGTGGAGCCAACAAACCGAAGAACACTAGCCTTGCAGAAGGACTCGCCAAGATCCTCTCCACATGCTTCTCCAAAGAGCTCACCCTGGTCGTCTCCTAAAGTAGTCAAAAAACTAAATTTTCAGAAGTCTCCTGTTCCTCCTCCACCACCACCCCCTCCTCCTCTTCCAGAGAAGCTTGTAATTCCTCAGCCGCCGCCACCTCCTCCCCTACCACTACAACTGACCCCAAGTAGAAATATAGCTGAAGCCATTAAGCTTCAAGAGTTGTCCAAGATGAAATCACAGAATGTCCACCAAAATGCCAAAGTGAGGAAAAACAAAGGTAAAAACAAGAAAATGAATAAAGAAGACCACATTTTAAAGGATCTCAAAAAATCTTTAAGACCAATTTCAGACCAAAGGTCAGAGACTGGGTCAAGGCCAGCAACTCCTCAGAGGACATTCCATGATGAACTTATGGCAGCTATCCGATCAAGCAGTATAAAGCAGCTAAGACCAGTAAGTTACAAGGAGACTAATGAAAAACCTTAGACAATTATCTTGCAAATTTATATCACTAACCTTTTGTACATCCATTGTTGAAAGTTCAACACACATTCCCTACAGGGATTAGATGTTAACTGTATTTATGTTATCATTATTTGGTTATGTAGAATAGAACTTATTCTTCTAACATTATTGCATATGGACCTTTTAAGTTATTTAATTTGAGTAACGTTTCAGATGAGGTAATACATCATAGTATAGAGATAATTTGAAATTTTTATTATTTACTGGAATGTCTAATAAATTAGGTTCAACCATAAAATGTAGAAGCAGAAATAGGCGATTTAGCCTGTCGAGGCAGTTTGGTAATTCAAAGAGATCACGGCTTTTGTGATAATCCTCAACTCTTCTTTCCTGCCTTATCTCCACAATGCTTGATTCCCTTACTGATTTAAAAATGTATATATCTTAATCTTGAATCTACTTAATGACCCAGTCTCGACCGCCTTCTGCGGTAAACAATTTCTTAGGTTAACTAATGTCAGAGAAAAAAATCTCCTCATCTCTGTCTTAAATGGATGACCACAAATTCTGACATTATGCCCTCTAGTCCATGACTCTCCCACAAGGAGAAATAACCTCTCCAAATCCACCCCATCTACTCCTCTAAGTTCCTTTAACATCTTCTAATTCTTCTAACCTCCAACGAGTAGAAGCCTAATCTACTCAAACTCTCCTCATAAGAAAATTCATCCATGTCAAGAATCACTTTAGTGCCCCTTCCCTGGGCTGCCAGTTTATCTTTCCTTAAATAAGGGGACCAAAACAATTTACAGTATTCCAGGCGTGGCCTAATCAGTGCCAAGTTGAACATGTGATGATAACAGAGGGTTATTTGCTTGCTTAATATTATCTTTTGTGCCGTAGCCGTGATTGTATTAATTTAACCAAATAACTGTCACCAAATCCTACAGCCAGTTAACACTTTATTGTAGTCACGGGAGGAAAAATACTTTTAAGTATTTATGTCAACTGACCATTACAAGGTTATCTGACGTTATGGCTTTAAGTAAAGTCACCAAATTTACATTGCATGGACAATCTTGTCATGGTCTTATTGACTGGGGAATGAATTCAGTCTATGCCAAGCAAATAAAACTTTATTTCAGAAAAGAGACAATCAAAATATCTTCAGAAATATATAGGCTACCCAACCAGAGATATGTTATTGATTGAAAACATTGTTAAGAATTCTACCACACTTTGCATGTTAGTAATGAAAGTATAATTGCTTTTGTATGAAATTGCTTGGTACGGTAGTAACACAAGTAGCCTCAGGCTGCGAAAAGCATCACACAATGCACCTGAGATAACAAGGTGTAGAGCTGGATGAACACAGCAGGCCAAGCAGCATCAGAGGAGCAGGAAAGTTGACGTTTCGGGTCTGGACCCTTCTTTAGAAATGCACCTGTCTGTTTTTCATATCCGCACTTCCTATGGTTACTGTTGTCAATACTCCCAGATTATTCACAAAATAATTAGAAATATTATACTGTAGTTATAATGAACTGCTCAGTGGTTAGCACTGCTGCCTCACAGCGCCAGGGACCTGGGTTCGATTCCATCCTCGGGCAACTGTCTGTGTGGAGTTTGCACGTTCTCTCCGTGTCTGCATGGGTTTCCTCCGGGTATTCCAGTTTCCTCCCACAATCCAAAGATGTGCAGACTAGGTGGATTGGCCGTGCTAAGTTGCCTGTAGTGTTCAGGGATGTGTAGATTAGGTGGGTTATAGGGGGATGGGTCTGGGTGGATGCTACGAGGGTCGGTGTGGACTCGTTGGGCTGAAGGGCCTGTTTCCACACTGTAGGGATTCTATGATCTATGATATATGGTCCAAAGTAAATAATATAGAATTAATAACGTGCATTTACTACAAATATTAATGGTATGTAAATATTAAAATATTAAACCTTTTTTTAGGTTGAAGTTCCAGAATGTCTTCGATGAATTTATCTTTTTTGTTTCTTCGTCAAGAAGGAATAATGCAAACATATTCAACAATGGATCCTGCAAACATCGGAATAATTGCTGTTAAAAAATGGACACCAGTTCTGTTCAGAAGCTCAGTGAAACATTGTGTGCACTTTCAGACGTGCAAGTGCTGAGTATTCTAGCGTGTGAAGTAGACATTGAGTTCTTTCTTTAGCATTAGTCAGTGGATGCAAGGCGTCTTAAATTAAAGAATGACTATCATAGGATAGATGTATTTATATGTAAATATGTAAACAAATGGATTTTCTATTTAAGTAGACAATTTTCTGACACTGCTGAGTGTTAAATAAGGAAAAATGTTTTGGAAATTGATTTAAAAAGTTAAACCATGTAAACTACATAAGTGACTTCTGGATTTTATAACTTTTAATCCTGTTGTATAGCTAGTTCAAGCTTCTGTTGACCGTAGAATAATTTTCTTTGATGAACAAAAAGTACTTAATTTAAAATCCATTTTCATGCCTTTGATATTGTTAAACAGTAATAAAGGTACCTCTGGCCAATAATAATGTCTACTTTTGATGTGCCATTGACATTTTGCAAGGTTTGTCGTTCTTTGCATATAGTCTGTATCTGTAAACTTTGCCAATTTTTAGGTGCCTAATGTAAATAGCTTTTCTTTGCATACGCACAGTGAGTGAACATTGTTTGTCTGACTTTGCTGGGACACAGAGGATGACAGAGCCAAGAATCATTTCTTGGCCAAAACTCATTTTGTTAAACCAGGAAGAACTGCTGCACGGTTGATTCGTCTACCGTTGCACTATCGGAGTAACAAGCAACTAGCTTGTGACAGTCCTGGGGTTAACTGGAACGGGTTTGGTCTCCTTACTTGAGAAAGAATGTACTGGTAATGAAGGGGATACAGAGGAGGTTCGTAGCTTGATTCCAGAATTGAGAAGGTTCCCTTATGAGGAGAGATTGAGCAGACTGGGACTGTACTCATTGGAATTTAGAAGAATGAATGAGTGGGGATCATATAGAAACGTATTAAATTATAAAGGAAATAGATTGGATCGGAGCAGGGAGGTTGTTTCCACTGGCAGGTGAAACTAGAACTAGTGGGCATAGCCTCAAAATAAGGGGGAGCAGATTTAGGACTGAGTTGAGGAGGAACTATTTCGTCCAAAGGTTGTGAATCTGTGGAATTCCCTGCCCAGATGAAACAGCTGAGGCTACCTTGTTGAATGTTTTTAAGGCAAAGATAGAATTTTGAACAGTAAAGAAATTAAGGATTATGGTGAGCAGGCAGGTAAGTGGAGCTTGGTCCACGAAAAGATTGGCCATGATCTTATTGAATGGCGGAGCAGGCTTAAGGGGCCAGATGGCCCACTCCTGCTCCTGTTTCTTATGTTCTTACCTGGACTATTAGGAGTCAATGCTTTCTCTCATTGTCCTTTTAGTTGGTTACTTGGATGGAGGTTTGGGAAAATCAGCAAAAAAAAGGAATGAACATAATTTTAAGATGGAACAATAGCTCATTTTAGTTGCATTCCATACAATTCAAATTTCAAAAGAAAATCTGTTATCTGCATATAATTGTACTATCAACCACCCCATTGACTACAGTCAATGTGGGTTTTTGTTATGTATTTGTCACTGACAAAATTAATGAAAATTAAAACCAGAGTAGATAGGTCTTGCTGACCACAGCAGTATTTCAGCGTATCTTTTGGTTGCTAGTCAGTACTCTAGTCACAAAAGTCCTGCTGGAACAATGTGAACAAATAGTTTCCACCTGTTCAGGGAGTTGAAGATTTAAGATGTACAATGTCGTATGTAATAATTGCATTGACCTAATGGAACTCATTGTATCTTCACTCTGCAACTATCTGTCTTAATGGTACAAAGAAGTGCTACAGCCATCTCTCCTGCTTATCTTCCTCTTCAAACAAGATTGCCTTCAGTTAAGACCATCATTATTCCAGTTGGGAAGCAGGAACTGTCCTTTGGGAGTATGGAAGAAAAGCCCACTTGATTCAACTTCACATAAAACCTATGCAGGCGACACAACTCCATCACTAAGTTTGTGGTAAAATGAAACTTTGGATAGTAATAGGTCTAAATAGTAAGAGCAGTCTGTATCTAGTACAATCAGACTTGGTTTACATTCTTCTTTTCACCTCTCTACCTCCAAATAATACAAAAGAGGGAAATCATAGTTGGAATTCTCAGGTATAGAGTTTCATTCATTAGAATCATAAGCCTTAAAGCCAAACCCTTCCAAAAATAAACAAAGTATCAAACATGACCAAATAATTAATCTGTAACAAACTTGAAATTCAAATGAGATGAAGCTATGGAGAAAAAGCAATTTAGGCCTTTTCCAGCAACTTTGTTTTTGTTCCCAATTTAGGCCATGCTTGAGGGCCAGTACACAACTTGTTGAGTTCTGATAAATATCATCACTGCCTGATCTCTTGATCCACCTTTTCCACCTCTATCTCTGGTTTCTTTATTCCAACCCATTGTGTGTCACAAAGTCTAACATTATTCAAAGTTTCTATTTCTCAGTACTTCCATGTGGTAGTTTGATCTTTTCATTCACATAAACTTGTGTGAATTATTCCACAAGTTATAGATTATTTGCTGGATTGTATTCCAGGTGTATTCTTATTTTATTTCTGATATAAAGCACATGAAAGTGAGAACATGTGATTGTCATCAAATAATTGAAATCTCTGAGTGAACATGACCAGATTGACTTTAATGTCTTAAATGATATGAGCTTTGAGATAATGGTATTGTACAAGTGAGACAAAAGCCAGATCTATATGGCAAGCTTTCCATTTACATTGCTGTTTTGTTTAAACCCACCCAGTACGCCTTACAGAGGGTGATACATTGGAAAATCCTTTGTTGGAATTTTAATATTTTAATTTAAAATTGTAAACATAAATCTGAGTTGTCAAAGGGATGGTCCATTGTCTCTATCTTTGTTCAACCAGTATGAACAGTTTGAAGGATGCTTTCACCTACAGTGAACTAAAGTGGAGCTGACAGCTTTACAGCCAAGCTATGCTGATTTCACAGATAAGCCACATTCCTGACCTCATTTCTGACTTCAAAAATGACTTTCAATCTTCCAACTTCATTCAAGATCTTCATTCAAAAGGGTGGTTCTATGTACAGGGCTGAACACTTCCACTTTGATCTTCCACATGACTTAGTCTTTCAAACTGACTTGAACAACATTAGTCAGATTGGGCAATCCTGCAATACACTGCTAAATATTGTCAGCAATTAAGATTATAAGAATTACATGTTGGAACACAATCCTAGCAAAATAGATAAATGGAGGCTATCATGTGACCTGTTTTGTACTGTGCTGACAAGAAGCTGGGTGGCTAAGTGTTTAATGGGAGGCCCAGGTTACTTTACGGTGAAGAAGATGTAAGGCATTCAAATCTGTAAACAATGACTATAGAAGCTAAATTGATGAGATAGACTGTTCATCTCCAAGTTTCACAAGGAGGTGTTAGGAATATCAGCTTTTATAAATGATTATGGGTTAAACTCTTTCTTTCATCCCATGAATTGAAGCTCTGGAGATAGCTAATGAGTATTTCCACCTTGATAAACGACCTCTTTATGATTCATATCGTCATAGAGATGAGCTTTGAGGGGGTAACATCCATACAAAGCAGCGCAAAATCAGGTTACAGATTTTCCTAAAACATGACAGAACCTCATTTTGAGTCATTCTGCAAAAATCTATGTGACAGAGACTAAAACAGACTGTGTCAGGATGCAGGATACTGGTAGAAGTTGGTCCCTGAATTGAAGACACTGGATTTGTGAGGGTGTAAGTGAAGATGGAAGATTCTTCCAGCGTTGACTAGAGGAAGGCTCACCAATTAGTCCCTCCCTGTGAAGCATTGATCAAGGAAAAGAATTTGAGCTTGTATCGGGACAATAAAGCAAGTTATTGAGAAATGAGAACAGCTTTGATCTGATTCATGGAGAAGAAAGTGTCTGCTTAAGGGCCAGACTGAGGTATAACCATGACAGAGAAGGGGTTTCAATTGTTATGAAAGTTAACTGCGGGATCATTCCTGGAGTTTAAATTATAAATTGCCTCCTGAAACAGTGTTTTATCAGTATTCCTTTTATTTTGTTTGTTTCAGTAAAAGTTCTAAAAGTTGACATCTTATTGTGTCACCATTTGATCCTCTTAATTATTCATTTCTCCTGATTCCACTGTAAAGTACGTTGCAACAGTTTTTATGCTAATGGCACGGCTACCTGAAAGTATGAGGAAGGACAAAGCCTTAACATTTATTATAACAAAGCAGTATTTCTGGTAAGATAATAACCTCACTGGTCAACAATGCAGCATTGGAGTATGTGGATAAAGGAAGCTGATCCTGTTACTGGATGCCATCCCTGCAAGGAAATGGTAGCAAGCATTGTTACAGCATCAAACTATCAG
>NW_025967872.1:0-25000 GCF_021869965.1 Rhincodon typus | reverse complement strand
ATTGAAATTTGCACTTGACGTGCATCATAGCTCTGAATTAAAATTTTCACTGGTGTTTAAATCCATTGGTTTAATATCGCTTCCACCCTTCTTTACAACTGTCTGCAAGTTGTGGTACTGTGTGGAAGGTGAATGCCCAAAATTGTGCAGTGCTGCAAGGCACTAGAGCTGGTGCATATGTTGCAGGGCTTGCAACCTCGATGACTTTTAATAAAATGCTGTAAAAGAAATGGTAGGCTGGGTTTTGAATGGAGCAACATACAAGCGTAGAGTAGATTTGACTTGTGAATGGTACACCGAACAGTGTATATTTTATAGCAGTTTACTTTTTTGATGGATTAAACTTCTAATGTCATGAAGTAAGTGTATTAACCAAATTGTTTGTTTTCTATAGGCTCACAATGTAGCATTTTCCTTTGAGCTTATGCAGGATGGCGGACTTAAGAAACCAAAGGCTCGCCCAGAAGGTATCTTTTGAATTTCAAAGACATAATCTTGACTACTGTGGTTCAGATCTCATAACAATTAAACAATTCTTTAGTATTTGAAAACATCAAATATAATTTCAGGCCAGTATTAAATTGCTATAGAAATAGAAACTAATGGAATTTGACTCTCGTCACTATTTATCGAATTTGTTCAAGATTAAATTGTACAGTGGTTCAGGTACACATTACAGAATACAGTATGATCAAATTTGAGCATAACATAAGAAAGGGAGCAACAGTAGGCCATTCGGCCCTTCAGGTTTGCCCCGTATTCAACAAGGTCATGGCTGATCTGCCCCAGGTCTGAATTTCTCTTTGTGCCAGCTTGTCATAGGCCTCAACTCTCTGATTTTCCAAAAATCAATCTGTCTCCTCTTTAGTGATCTAGCCTCCACAGCTCTGTGAGGTAGAGAATTCCAGACATTCCCTCATCTCTAGGAGAAGACATTCCTTCACATCTCGGTATTAAATGCTTGTCATCTTATTCTGTAACTGTGCCTTCTAGTTTGGGATTCCCCCACTAGTTGACAACTTCTCAACATCTAGCATGTTGAGCCCCCTTGGAATCATTTCAGTAAGATCACCCGTCAGTCTTTTAAACTCTAATGAATAAAGTATTAACCTGTTTAGTTATTCTAGATAAATCAATCGCTTCATCCCAGGAATTAGCCTATTGGATCCGTTTAGAACTGCCTCCACTGTCAGACCAGCCTTTCTTAAATTTTGGGGACCAAAACTGTGTAAAGTACTCCAGGTGTGGCCTCACCAACATCCTGAATGATATAAACAAGATTTCTCTTCTAGCCCTAGCATGAAAGGCTAAAATTCCACTTGCCTTTTTGCTGCACCTGCATGCACAAGACCACCTAGATTCCTCTGTTATATTTGTTTGGAGTCTATCTTCATTTAAATAATAGTCTGTTCTTTGATGCTTCCCACCAAAGTGCATAACCCCTCACGTTGTGATGTTAAACTCCATCTGCCAAATTTCTGCCTACTTATTCAACTTATCTAGATTCCTTGAACATTCCTTGTGTCCTCATCACAATGTACACTCTTGCGTATTTTTGTGTCAGCAGCAAATTTGGATAAATCAAGCTCTGTCCCCTCCTCCAAGTCCTTAATGTAGACAGCAAATAATAATGGCACTCCATAAGTTGTTATGTATTTCCAACCTGGAAGAGACTCATTGATCCTGACTGTTTGTCTTCTATGTTAACCAATCCTCAATCCATGCTAATACATTACCCCAGATAACATGATGTTTTATCCTATGCAATAAACTTTTATGTGGCACCTTATCAAATGGCTCTGGAAATCCAAAACCACTATGCCTACCAACTTTGTCCTGTTTATCAACTCTGCTTGTTATATCCTCAAAGGTCACTTGCAAATTTGTCAAATGTGATTTTTCTTGCACCAAACTTTTTGATTTTGTTAAGCTTTTCTAATTGTTTTGCTGTTTCTTCCTTAATAATGGATCTAGCATTTTCCCAATGACACATTTAATCTAATTGGTCTATAGCATCCTGCTTTTTTCTCTCTCTCCCTTCTTAAACAGGCGCATCACATTAGCAGTCTCCCAATATGCTGGAGCCCTCCTGGTATCCAGTAAGTCTTGGAATACTTTGGCCAATGCTTCCATTATCTCTACAGCCACTTCGTTTAAAACCCTTGGATGCAGGCTATCAGGTCCTGGCAACTTGTCTGTCTTTTGTCCCATTAGTTTAATGCATGTGTTTTTCTCTTGTGTTAGAGACTGTCACAAGATCTTTCCTCCCATTCGCACCTTGCTTATCTGTTATCTTTGGGAAGACCAGTACAAAGTACTGGTTTGAATTATCTGCCATTTCCCTGTTCCCTATTATTAATTCTCTAGTTGTATCCTCAAAAGGTTCCACATTTACTTTTTTAAAATATGTTCTTTAAGAAGCTTTTGCTGATTTGTTTTTATATTTATTGCCAATTTATTTTCATAATCCATTTTTTCTTTTCTATTAGCTTTTTCGCCATCTGATTCTTAAAATAATCCCAAACTTTTAGCATACCACTAGTTTTCATCACTTTATATGCCTTAGTTTTTGATTGGGTACTCTCCTTGACTGTCTTTGTTAACCAATGTAATATCCAACTTAATGCAATCCCATACAGGGTGTATTAATATTATTTTAATGATTGATGTACAAACGTTTCCTCGTACTCATGAACAGCTATCTTGTATTGTCCTGCATTGTCTTCTGACTTGCATACAAATCGAACAGTGAACTGACTTGAGAATGGAACCCAGCTGGGGGAATGTCTATAATTTCCCTTATTCAGATTGTGAACACTGATTTGAGGTTTCAGTTGCTTTCCCTTAAGCTGAATTTGAAATTCGATCTTGTAGTATTGCCACTGCCTAGAGGATTGTTATTTATAAGATCTCTTATTAATCTCATGTATCACTAGATCTAAAATGGGTTTCAGGGTAGGTTTCAATGTACTGCTTTAAGAAACAGTTCATGATACACTGTACAAATTAATCTTTCATGTTCGTGTTGCCCACCTGATTTGTACACAATATACAGATTGAAATCACCCTTGACAATTGAAATGATCTTTTTATATGTCTGCCCTATTTCCTGATTTATACTTTTGATTTACTGTGAGGCAACTCTTAGCTGAGATTATCCCCTTGACTGCTCACCACTTCACTGGTAGTATCTTTTATTAACACAGCTGTCTGAGTCTTGTGCCATCTGTTAATTACATGTTCCAGTTGCATAAAAGTTATAAACTGTTGTCTGGTATAGTTTTGGCAGCACCTTACACAAACAGCAGGTCCTCTGATGGAGAAAAATCCTGCCATTGCTGGTTTTATCCTTGTGATGCTTGTTTTCTGTTGACAGCAGGAAACCACATTGCATGTGCTGGTGACTCCAAAACCTTTTGCCCTTCCTCGAGGCATATGCTCACTCTTTGCACCAGAAGTTACACGCCAAAAATATAAATGAGACGAGATTAGGTAGGATAAATTAAAACTCCATTCTTCCAATCTCTGGGAAAATGCTATGGAATGCAAAGCCATGAGCCTGTGATCTTCCCTTTCCAGTTCATTTTCCCCCTTTTTCTTTTAATTTATCTTTTGAACTTGCATAATGCTAGTTTTTGTACAACTTTCATCGTGAACATATTGCATGTTCTCTCATCAGATATTGTAAACCTGGATTTGAAGTCAACACTGAGAGTGCTTTACAATTTATTCACGAAATACAAGAATGTGGAGTAATTGCTGGAATAACCAAGACATTCTAGAAGAAACGTCACTGAGCAGTTAACCAGAAATGACTCCCCTACACCTGTGCCTTGCCAAGTCGACAACACAGTATTAGTTTCTTTTCGATTTTCTAAATATGGAATATGCCCGTTTGTAATTTGTTTTTATATGTACAGTACTCTACCCATCCAGGTCCATTTCTTCCTTCCCTTAAAACCATTTTGGTATTTAACTAAATGTACCCATCTTGCTTTAAGTGCTATAGTTACAATACTGTCTGTTAGAGTCAGTGGCACCTGACCATTTTGTTTCCTGTGTTTTGTTTTATGCTGTATTGTAGTACAAATTTTGATACACCATGTATGTCACCTTACTCTTTGACACCATGTTACATTGAGGATAGAGTATATCATTTGATTGCCTTGTGACTTCTTGAGGATTGAGCAGTCTTTCACCTTTCAAGGACCAGAGCTCCTTCCTAGAATAGACAGTAATGTCTGTATGTGAAGATACTGGTTGGGATTGGTGAATGATTTGCAACTCCTGCAACATCTAATTGACTTTAAAAAGTAACAGGGTAAATCATTACTTACACTGCAGTGTTGCTTTCTTCAAAGGGCTGTTGTGGTGCAGTGGTAGGATCCCTACCTTTGAGTCAGGACACCCAGGTTCAAGTCCCATCTGTTCCGAAGACGTGTAGTAACAATTCTTAACAGGTTGATTAGAAAATATATTTTCTTCTTTGGGAGTTCTTCTATACTGTGGTAGTCTCCTGACCTCTGAGCTGAAGTTCCACCTGCTCCAGAGGTGTGTAATAACAACTCTGACTGGTTGATTAGAAAATATCTACTGTTTTTCTTTGAAAATTATCCTATCTGTTTACTCCCACGATGTCATCAGTTGGAATGAAGCAAATAATGCAACTATTGTATTGTTCATTCGCTATGCCATATTTTGTAATAGTCCACTTGAGTCCTTACAGCCAATAGGATGGGTTTCTACTTCCTTTAAGGCTTTACCAATAACATTGAGAGATACACATCTCGCACTTTTCTCCTGGGTTCAAATGTCTCAGTGCAGCTGAGATTGAGAATTCAGTGAAGCAGCCACTTGCATCTCTACAATGCTGCAGCATCACTGCCAGCAGAGATTCATCATTGTTGGAGTTCTGCACTGAGAGATTAAGTCAGTATAATTAATGTAATATAACAGTTCTCATAAATTTGTTAGAGGCTTTACAAAGATAAGAGTTTCTTCTGCTTTCGTAATCTGTCTAATTCTTAGGAAGATGATGGGCACAGCAACAAAGGATTACGAAGCAAGTGACAAATAGTTAGGTTGAAAAGCTGTCATCAAAATTAATGGAAGGAAATAATGCAACAAAAATAAAGACTATTTTAAAGGGATTTTCCTTCTTTAAATGGTCAGCATTCATAACATGTATTGATCCAGAAAAGTGTCCTAGGTTTTTACTGCAGTATTCTAAATTATGATTCTTAATATATGTTTTGACAATTGGTAATTAAGTGTAGACACATAAAAGGCAGAGTTAGATATACTTAGATCTGTACCCTATATTGCAACATAGTAAGGTTAAATATTAATTATGTATCGGTACACATAGCTGGTTGAGTACTTGAATTCTGTACTTCAACAGTATTTTCTCTTTGCTTCTTATTACTGTTAAAGAAAATCAAAATGTTGGGCTGGAGATTGAAATGTTAATGACTCCTTCAATCAAATGGTGGCACTGTAGCACAAATAGACAATAAGGCACAAGTGAGCCTTAACAATATGACTGAAACATTTCTGCTTTCAAACATCTGTCACTCTGCCGACTACTGAATATCAGGGTGCTGGGGGTATCAGGAGGCAAAGTTCCTACTTTTGCTAGAACTATTTTGGAAGTTGTTTTATAATCGGAGAATGAGGAGGGCTTAGTGCAACTAATTATGTGATGGACTTACTTGAGATGACAGATTCATCAAGTCAAAATTGATTTTAATGGAACGATGTTAACCTGAGTACAGAACGAGAATTTTTTGATAAAATTGTTGGAAGAAATCCACCCCCTGCCCTGTAGGAGCATAATCATGTTACCTACTCACCCAGGGGCAGTTTAACCTGTGTAATTACTTAGGGCCTTGAGCTCGAGGATTTACAGTTCCTCTTTGCTGACTCAATGCAGGGTACATGTAAATGCTTGCAGAGGTCTGATCTCCGTGCTTATTTCTCACCTAGTTTCTTCACCCTCTCACAAATCCTTACAAACTGCACATGAAATGGGAACCATGCAAAGCAAACTCCTTAATGGTACAACAGTATTTTTAGAAAGCATTGCAAAGCATATGTAGGAACAGTTCTGTTTTCCTGTTTTTTTTGTACTTAATGATTACATCAAACTGTTTTCTGTTGTTAGATTCTAATTTACAATTGTAATATTATAATATAATGCAATTATAATTGGGATAGATGAGCAGACAGCAAAATAATCATGTACTGTAACTGGCACTTGAGCGTTGGAAAGAGTTTGCACATAAAGTTTGGTTTTTTCCCTGATATCTACCTTGCACACTTATTTGTTTTGCCATCATGACAATTTATAAACTCTTAACTGTCTCTTTTTTTTTTAAATAATCTTTACTATTTATTAAACCAATGAGTTTTATAGTATATTGTTAGTGCATGATATCATCAACAAAGGTGCTAGTTAGATGTAACCAGAAGCCAGTTTGGTTATAACTTGCAGTGGCAAGCAGTAATTTACTTGAAACATATTTCTTTTATTGAAAAGTGTACTATTAGCTGCAATTCCTCATAAACTGGAGATAATTTTATAGTGATGCAGTCACTGACAAGTATAACATGAAGAATCTCACACATGGACCTGTAAGTTCCTTTTGCACTGAATTGCCTTAGACAACAGTGTGATTTTCTTCTATCACCTTGCAAGATTATAAATGATTCAATGATGTTATCAGTTTTTTCATTATGTAAGTCACCTGAGTTATATTTACTGTGAATAAGACACAAAACACCAGCACGTTTCCATCTGGTAGGTCAATCTCTAAAGAGCTCATATTCAATTTTCCATAATGCCCTACTCACGCATACCCATTGAGCTTGCTGATCTGCATTGATTCCTTGTTACCCAATGTCTCCAATTTAACTTCTTCCTCCTTTTTATTTAAATCCCTCTATGTCCTTGCCACTCCATAGCTTTGTAGCTGCCTAAAGTACTTCACCGAGGCTTCTCTTCCCATTGAGCCCTGCAGTCTTATGAATTTGACCTTTTGTGCATTTTCCCTTCTCTAGCCTTCACTTCTGCACTATGCCCATTGCATTAGTGCCTTTAGCTGCTTATCTTCAACAATTTGGAATTCCCATCCTATATCCCATGTAGCCTGTATTATTAACATGCATTCTGTTGACAAAATCTTTGTCCTCTTGTTGTTATGTCATCACCTTTCTCATGGTGTCAGTTTAATTTGAATAGTAAGCATCTTGGGATATTTACATGTGACAGATTTTTCTTATTTGTTACCCAAGCTTGGTTGTTATCCCAACTTGTTGCAGATTGGAATGGGCAGCTTTAATATTGAAAGAGATTGATCCTGAATACCATGGAATCATCAGTGATGAGCCCTGTCCTGACTTCATAACGACAGATTGTCCATGAATGTAACAGCTAATGTTTGTGTCCAGAAGGCTTCCCTGATGAACTTGTTAAACCAATGTGAGTTTTCCTTCCCATTACCAACATTCTTTTGTGCCTTCTACTCTTAAGTTATCTTAAGGGTTTCCCTTTAATTCCATTAACTCTAATTTGGTCAGGCTTCTTTGTGCTGTGCTTGGTTGATTACTGCCTGTACACCTACTTTTGCCTGCCCTCTAGGTTGCCTTTTCTCTGGGGTGATGTGTAATATTAGGACAGTCGTCCAGATTATGCCTCTGGCTTGATTGACAGACATCAGAATGGATCAAGCTACCGTGTTGCTTCCCTACTCCTAACATGTAAGAACAAGATCACTGTTACCTGAATTAATCTGAGTCATGTTGCTTTAGTTGTAACATGACTGAATTTCTTCAGAACATCCTCTGCAATAAAGTTAGTTAAATGTTTACTGATGTACAATGTGTTCTTTAGGAATATGGAGAATGTTATAAATCTCACCAATATTTAAGCTTGAAATGATCAGATAAATCCTTGCCATCAAATCACTGACTTTGTAGTGCATAAAACTTAAAAGTTACAATTGTATGCTGCAGTTTCTTTTTTGTCACTTAACTGGATGATATTGAAAATTGCAGCAAAATGAGACCCAAGAATCTGATCTTGAGTTCAAATGAAGTTTTGACTTGACTTTACAATGTGGGGAAACATTTTGATTATTTGGATTTTCTTTGTACTCCATTGGGCAGTGTCAGCTCTAATTAAACTAACCTCCCCCCCTCAAAAAACACAGGTTAGATTTTTAAAAATATTTTAAGATTAATTGCATTGTATTTAAGGTTAGTAGAATTTTAGATGTGTGAAACTCAAATTAAATCCTCCTTTCTAAACAGACAATGTGAACACTAATCTTGACTGCAGCTTGGACTCTTATTCCTAACAGCATATTTACATCTGTTTCTTGTAAAGATGATGTACTTTGGAGCACCTATCAGATTACAAAGGTGCATTTTACAGCTCCCTTTACAATTTTTGCAGAAGTAGTTTTCATGTAAACAGTGTTCTGAAAGTTGAGCTGCTGTATCCTGGCCTGTGCGATCATTTCTTATGGAAGTTTTGACTTGTGTGTGAAGGAATTGGAATATGTAGCTCACCTCATTAGGGGTGAGGTGAGGCTGTATGGGGCAAGAAGTTAGTCTGCTATTTAGAAAGTTCAGTTTTAATTATATAGTAAATATAATTTATTTTAATTGACTTTGACTTTGGATGAATCCTCAGTGTAATAAACATAAGAACCACTATCATTAGCAGTCCAACTGGAATATTTTATAGGTAGAACAGAAAGTTGTATAGTATTGCAATACATTTTAAAATATTTTATCACTGATAACACAATGCAGCACTAACTTCAGCTGTACTGTTATAAATGAACATTTAATGCACAACAGTAACCTCAACTATAATTTGAGTTTACAGCAGTTCAAAATCAGATATCACAGAAGGATTGATGTTTGATCACTGCTTTCATCATGCTTGGAGAGCGCCTGTGTAATGAATATCCAGTGAAGCAGTGTATTGCAACAATCATCTCAATTTCCCATTCCCTCCTTCTTGTGCTCTCATTGGGAGTCCATGATTGACTACTTGAACAGAACTTACTCAGTGGTATACCAGGGTTACTCCTTGGTGAAGGAATGGGATTGTCAAGATTATTCCCTCAGGATTTGGTTGTTTATTTTAAGAGTTGTTTTGATGCCATTACAATGTAAATTACAGTCATATGGATTTTCAACTTTGATATCTAAGTACTACCCTTAAGCAATACAGGCACATGTCCAGCTGTTTTAAGTTGAAAGCAAATCTCAGAAAATAGCCTGAGATACTAACAGAATCTTAACGATATAACCGGCGAAGTATTCCGTAAAACCTCAAACTGGTTTAAGGTATGAGGAATTGTTAGCTGTAACATATGTTGGTGGAAGATGTTAAATTTTATCATGCTTACACGGGGGAGGCAGAATAGTGTGGTGATTGGTCAGGAAACTGTCCTTTCAGCCCTAGCAACTAGGTGTGAATCTAACCGCAAGTGAGTTTAGACAATTTCATCATGTATTCGATGTCAATTTGTGGAATGTAATTTGGTACTAAATAGTCAGTCTTGCTGTGGACATGCATTGTGGAAAACATCATTTTCCTGTTGGGATTAAATACAGATTTCTGCAAAAGCATACTGGGAATAGATTCTGCAATTAACCAGTTAGTTGCCTTTTATTGAGCATAATTATAATGCTGGAGTTTCTTACTTCCGTATTGACATGTTTCAACTTGTATTGTACCTGATGTATTTGAGAAGAAAAGAATTACTTGTTTATAGTGAAGCATCCTACAGAAGTGTTCATTTATTATTAGAAAAATAAGTGTTGCTACAATCACAAGATTTTAATAACTTGAGAAATTATCTTGACTTCATGCACTGTTAATGAATTGTCATACTGTTAAAAATTATTTCTTTATTTGATCTCTGAGGTGATACAGCCATCTAAAAATGCATACTGTGTCGGATCAGTGTTGAAAAACTACTGGAAGTATCAGAAACTATTGTCCTGTCAAAGAATGCAAGTGTCTTCTGTATGCATGGTTTGAGAAACATTAACTATTATTTATTCTAATAAATATGTTTATTAGTGACCAAGATGAAACGTGGTTGTCATTTCCTTATTAAACTTTCACTGGTCTTGCAATTATCATAACTGACAAAGACATAAATATAGCTATATTCCATTTCTAATATTACCCTTTTGAATGTCAGTGCAATTCAACAAGTATGTAGTGAGATGAAACTCCGGTTGTAGAGTGAGCTAAATCTGGGCACCAACCAGCTACCCAAACCTTGTTAACTATACTAACTACCCAAGTTGGTAGGAGAAAGCATTCCTAAATCCAAATATGTCCCCATGCTAGCAGGCCTCAAGGATAATGTGTAGAATTCGGTAGCAGAATAGAACTTGCCCTACACCTCCCCTCGAGTCGTCTTTCCATCTCTTTAAATCATTGCTTTACCTATCAGCATTCCTGTTAACACTTAACTGGCAACATTTTTCTCATTTTCACTCTAACGAAAAGACTTTTTTTAACTGTTCGTGGACCATCTTGGAGAGTGTTGGGATTTCAGTGGTTCTTTGGTAGACAAGCAGAATCTTAGCTGGCAAAGCACATAATCTGGCACTTCAGCTGGCACCTGAGGTATATCTTTGCTAATCTGAAGGTCAGGGCTCTCGAGAGGGATCAACTTGGAAAACACTCGAAGAAGGCAACCTTCTGGACCATGGGAGATCACAAAATTATGGTGCAGAAAGACGCCATTCAGCCCATTGTTGCTGCAATGACTGAGTATTTTAACTTTGTGCCAAACTCCTTCCTATTCGCCAGAACTAGGGTTGCTGCTTAAATAATCATCTAATGCCTGCTCAAATGCCCCAACTGAACTTGCTTCAATCACACGATCAGGCAGTGCATTCTAACCTAAGATTTTTCTCACCATGCATTTGCTTCTTTTTTCAAACGCTTTAAAACCTTGTCTTCTGATTTTTTATCCTTTTACAGGGGTGAACTATTTCATCTTATTTACTCTGAAGGCCTCTCATGATTTTGAAAGTGATCAAATCTCTCGACTTTCTCCCCAAAGAAAGGTCTGAGCCTCTCCTATCTATCCTCCTCTGAAGTTTCTCATCAATGGATTCCATTAATTCCTTCAAAGAGACAGTCATACGAATCTGAAGGAGGTGGACCTTAAGTGAACTATTCAGCAGGAATATGATTGGAGAAGGACATTTCTACAGTAGCTGAAGTTGTGGATTAAGATAAAAGTACTGAGGATAGGGGCATCAACATGAAGCAGCTCTTTCATGTTTGAAAGTGCGGGCTTGCTTGCAGTCAAAGCAGACCCAGAAAATTTAGAATGGAGAACCTTAGGCAACTGAGCAAAGAATTCCAAAGTCTTAACCAAACAAAGCAGCATCTGCTCAGCACTAAGACTGATCTGCTGACATTCTTGAACTAGAAGAAAGTTTCAAGCTAAAAGGAGGACTTGCTTGCCAAAGAACTGTTACTTAAGTACTCTGTTCCCTGGCTGATGTGTAGGATTAATGACTTTTGTGCTATGTCCTCGAAAGTTGTTTGATATACTGTGGTGTACGTTTAGTGGGAGACTTGGTAGACTCTGTTAAGTGCTCAGACCAGGAAGGCAAAAGTGGTGGAAAGGACATCATTTGTGAGTACTTCTACATTGTCAGGAAGGATTTTATCCCATAACCGGTAGGAAAGATATTAAAACAGAATGTCTATTGACACAAAAGGAACAAGATGTTGATTATGAACAGTTCTGAGGAAGAGTCACTTGACCTGAAACATTAACTTTAATTCATCTCCACAGACACTGCCAGACCTGCTGAGCTTTTCCAGCAATTTCTGTTTTTGTTTGTGATACAGACCCTTATATCTAATTTAAAACCAGTCTTCTTGCTGTTAACAAACCTATTAAGTAGCAGAAGTCATTTGATAATCTATAACTTTCCTGAGAATTAGTATCTGTTTCTTGGACAGAAATAGGTGGTTGCAATTTATTTTTGCTATTTTGACCTACTACTGTGGCTGTCCTGCATTTGCAGGTGGTTCTGACATGGCCTCTTGTTGCTATATTCTGCAATTATCTCTCCAATAGGGACGTTGCCTGTCAGACTGAATGAAGAGAAATGGCAATACCCTCATCTGACTTCTTTTTATTTCTAAGTGACCTGGCTAGCTTGCTGTAGAATTGGACAAAGTTGTTGGTGGGGTCCCAGGAAGAATCTCAGTCTCCCCAAAGAAAGGACTTGTTCTGTTTATGGATTTCAGCATGTCAAGCTACTTCAACAGCCTTTGACAACTTGAGGTCTTTATTTGAGCTGTAAGAGATCAGATAGTCTCATCCCAGATGCGAAATACAATGTGGGTTCGGATAAACACATGTCATAAGGTCTTGTTCTCTGTGACTGCTAATTGATCAAAGTAATTTAGGAATTAATCCATACTCTATCATAGTTCCTGATTGAGTGTGAGAGATTGAAATGGATGTGGAGACCATGAATGAGATCCTCATGTTTCCTCCTCTATCTCCATTCAGGCAACATGACCAATGTTACCAATGGCCTATAAAGCCTGCCAGTATTGGGAAGAATGGCACATCAGCCCAGGTAGATTAGTTTGAAATTATATATCAGGAAGTGAGGGTTGTATGGTATGATATTGGGTAAACCATCAGAGCCAACTTATCCACTAAAGGTTGCCCTGGTGGTCCAGAAGCTCGGGTAAAGCTAGGGACTTACTCATTGCTTTAAAAAAACACATCTATGCAATGCAGTCAAGTGAGTGAGAGTGCCAGTTCATTTGCATTAGATCACTGGATATCTTTTTAACAGACCTGAGAAATCAGAGTTAACATTTCAGGTCAAATGACCCTTCCTCAGAATACTCGACCCAAAACGTTAACTTTGGTTTCTGTCCACAAATGTCAACAGACAAGCAATTTCTGTTTTTGTTTCTGATTTACTGCATCTGCAGTTCTTTTGGGTTTTTAAACTGACCTTTTGTTTGCGGCCTTCTGCAAGTTGGACTGGAAAGCTTCTAGGTTTTCTCCCAGGGCAGACTTTCTGCCGTGCAATGATCATCTGGCTGATCGAGCCTAGAGCTCATCTCTGTCTACGGCATTGACAATGCCCAAGTGTCACCCTACCTTTGCATTAGGGTTCCTCAAGGATTTGTCATGTACTGCTGACTACTTCGAATGCCATTAATCAGGATAAATGAGAAATTTTAACAAACAAGCGGGTCCACTACCACTGCCACTAATGGTGAGATCAAACAGAGGTTGTAGAGAGGTCCTCGTGCTGCTGAACCTTTCATTAAGTGTTTTCATTGTATACTTAAATGAATAGGAAACAAGACTTGTAAAATGTTGCTGGCTTCGCCCTAGCTTCTCCCTATTAAAGTTCTTAGTTCTTGAATTGAGTTTGATTTGGAAGGTCAGGTATTTGCAGTGGATTCACTTTAACATGTCCACTCTGAAGAACCCACATCTGAATTCATGCTCTGATGAGTCATCTAGACTCCAAACACTAGCTTGCTCTTTCTCCATAGCTGTCTGATCCACTGTGATCTCTAGCATTTATTGTTTTCAGTTCAGATACAGCAACGTTCCCTTGATCCTACTGTCTATCAAATTCTGTACTTTTGTTAGGTGCTTTTAAAGCTTATGATTTATTTGAGTCACTACTGTTTTTATTTTGAGAGGATTTCCTAAAGGAGTCTACTCTCATACCACACATAAATTGGTTATTTTATATTGTTGTACAGGTGTGGCCGTGTCAGAAAATTTTAAGAAACGATACGCACTTAAATCATCCATGCGTTTGAAAAATGAGTTAACAATGAGCACTGGTCCCATAAAAACAATTCTCGGGAATTAATAATGAAAGGTAAACAGATGACAGATGAATTGAATAGGTATTTTCCAGTCTTCACCATAGAAGATAAAAGCAACATTCCAGACATAGCTATAAATCAGAAAATGGAAGGGAGGAGGATCTCAAGAAAATTACAACTACCAGGTATGTGACATTGAGCAAGCTATTGGAGGTGCGAGCTGAAAAACTCCTGGATGCTTGGTAGACTTCATCCTAGGATCATTTTTTTAAAAAATGGCTTGATAGAGAGTTAATGCATTGTTTTAATTTTCCAAAGTTCCCTAAAGTTAGGCCAGCTTCTGCTAAGTTGGAACTAGTGAGTTTGACTCCTCTATTTCAAAGAGGGAGGAATAAAGGAAGGGGAACTGCACAGCCAGCTAGCTGTCATAGGGAAGATGTTAAAAGATCTTGTAGCAGGACACTTTGAAAAACCCATGGTGATCAGGCAAAGTAAACACTGTTTCTTGAAAGGGAAATTGCATTTAACTTTTTGGAGTTCTTTGAGGAAGTATATGCTGTATATATAAGCAGGTCAGTGGATGTACTATACTTTGATTTCCAGAAAACATTTAAAAAGGCTACTTGATGTCATATCAAAGGTTGTTGTGGAAAATAAAAGCACGTGGTGTGAAGATTGACTGACTAGCTAACAGGAAATGGTAGGCATGAATGGGTTATTTCCTGGTTGGCAAGATGTAATTTGTATACTACAAGGATCAGTGCTGGAGCCTCAATTTCTGTTACATCTTATGTAAATACATTAAGGGATTGAGGTAAGGGTTGCTGAATTTGCTGATGATGAACATAAATGGGTAAATATATTGTGAAGAGGGAACAAAGAGACCACAAAGGGAGGGAAATAGGTTAAGTGAATGGGCAAAGATCTTAAGTATAATGTGGGATATGTGAAATTTCCTGTTTTGGCAGCAAGAATAAAAAAAATTATGTAAATGTTAAGTGATTGTAGAGCTCTGAGATGCTGGATGCCCTGGTTAATGAATTATAAAAGTTTTTAGTATGTGTATAGCAAGTAATTTGGAAAGTTAATAGAATATTAACATTTAATGCAAGTTTGATTATAAAATTAGAGAGATATGCTTCACGTATACAGGACATTGAAACCATATCTGGAGTGCTGTTTACATTGGTCTTATTTAAGTAAGGACATAAGTGCATTGGAAGTAACTCAGAGAAAATTCAGTAGATTAATATCTAGAAAGGGCAGGTTATCTTATGAGAGAAGATTGGACTAGACTTATCCGTCAGAGTTTCAAAGAGTAAGAGACAATTTGATCAAACCATAAAATCCTGAGGGTCTTGAAAGGATGAATATGGAGAGGATGTTTCTTGTGGGCGAATGTAGAACTAGGGGTAACTGTTTAATAGAGGGTCACCCATTTAAGACCGAAATTAGGAGAATTTTTTTCCTTCAGAGGATTGAGAGACTTTGTAAATATTCTTTAAATGATAATACAAGGAGAGTCTTTGAACATTTTTAAGGTAGGGATAGATAGATATTTGATTGATAAGGAGGTGACGTATTGGCAGAGGTAGGAGAAAACATCAGACATGATCTTCTTGAATAGCAGATTTATTCATATGTTTGACTAACATGCAGTTAGAATCATAGAATCCACAGTGTGTGGAAACAGGCCCTTCGGCCCAACAAGTCCGCACCAACCCTCAGAGCATCCCACCCAGACCCATCACCCTAATCTACAAATCCCTGAACATTATGGGCAATTTAGCATGGCTAATCCACCTAGCCTTCACATCTTTGGACTGTGGGAGGAAACCGGAGCACTCGGAGGAAACCCACGCGGACACGGGGAGAATGTGCAAACTCCACACAGACAGTCACCTGAGGATGTAATCGAACCCGCATCCCTGGCGCTGTTAGGCAGCAGTACTAACCACTGAGCTACCGTGCCACCCCACATGTTATTTAATATTTGCTAAAGTTGTATTATTGCACATTGCATTTTCAAGAAGTAAGTTGTGTGCAACACCAAAGTCTGATTTATTTCTCATTCCTAGTTGCCTTGAGAAATGATGGCAGATGTACTAATTAAACTGTTATGACACAGAGTCAGCCGAACGAAATCAGCCTTTCTACCTCTGTATTTACAACATAGCAAAATTAAAACCGTTAAAAATCCCCAATAGGTACCCCAGTGGTTCCTAACCAGACTTTTTGAATAATTAATTCCAGACATCAATTTTCTACCTTAAACAAATGACTTAACAGTTTATTAAATATGCTAAACTTTAGCAGGGAGAAAAAATAAACAATGAAGTAATCTAATTAATGTCTATGTTTTAAACATGAACCGTTTGGTTTCAGCTCCACTCATACAAAAGAAATACTGATAAACCACACACGCTTAAAGGATAAAGAAAGGTAACAAGACTGGCCACATTTCATAAACAGTTTTCATGATGTGCTGTTTCACACGTGGACTTTTTGATTTCTTGATTGCTTTTCTGGAAACATTTATCAAGGTCACCTTTCCAGTTTACTCAGATATAGATAAAAATTCTTCTTAGTATGCTTTTTACACTCTGGGCTTCCAAAAGCTGGCACTAGAGGTTAGATAGCAAGCTTTCGAAATCTTCATGCTGTGTCATCAGCAGTCAAACTCATTTCCCCAGAAAATACAGTTCAAAATGAACAACTTCAACTCTGGTCCTGCCCTGATCGACTAAATGTCTTTTCCAGAGGTCTCAACTACCATTTAACATCTGCCATCTGTGTGAATATAGGGTCTCTTCCAGACTTGCTGGAACCAGTTCCCAGGTACTGACCTTGGTAGTAGCAAACTTCTATCTATTTAAACACCGTGCTCTTCCTTGGTCTAAGATTGAGCAAAAATCCCCATAGTCTAAAATAACGGACAAGACCCGGGACTTTTCTAACGTCTAAAATACTGGATAAAATCCTGACCTCGGGCTGTAACAAATACACACACAGCCAGAATGATTTCTGTCTGGGGCTACTATTCAGCCTGGAAGTCTAATATGCACCTCCACTCTGAGAGCAATCGACTAGACCTACTACTCTCTGCTGAAACTAACTTTTGCACGTTGGGCTACCCGACACAGACACTCAACTTCAAACAATATTCGTTCACAGAGATACTGGACATCCAACTTCAATCAAAACACAATCGCGCATACTTTTAACTATCGGGAGGCCGATTGACTTCAAAGAGAACACCGGTAAGACAATGGCTAGTGCAGGTTTGGCGTAAAGGTAAGAGGCCTGTAGTTAGTATAATTGCAGGCTCCGACCTCACTGAAGGAGTCATCCCCACAGCTATCTCCAGAAGAGGCATCCCAGACAGCTGTCTTTCTGAGAAGTATCCCCCAGGAGGCATCCCAAAGAACTATCGCCCCGAGAGCTATCTGCACAGCGATCCCCAGAAGAGGGATCCTGACAGCAATTCTGAAATCTACCGACACAGGCCTGTTTGTACCAGGGGATCCAGCAGCAACCAACCACGATCATCAGATCTAAGAACCCACAACCTCTGAAAACAACTGACCAGACTGATGCCAGAAGGCCTCAGACACATCCTGAAGTGAGAAGCGGCCTGTAAAACCACCACAAAGTAAGGAAAGCCAAGTATTTACTCGATAAATCCACTCCACGTCCTACTGCATCAGCAGACTCAAACCAGACTGAAGCCCGACACCATCCAAAGTCATCTTCAAGACACCCGGTACGGCCAGCGGAAAAGCCAGCTGTACTTTAAAATCACATTTTTCCCCAGTGGTGAGTTTAAACTCCCGTGACCCCAAAGTTTCCAACCTAGCTAGCAGGGAGGGGAAGGCAAGTAATAGTGCAGGAACCCCAGGTGTACGAAACCCGATTAAAGTTTCTGTGATTAAAGCTGCTGTTTACCTTCTAATACTTCTTCATCTGCGTTTAATTTAGTAGTGTATTTAATTACTGTTCTCTGTATAGTTGATTGTGTCAATTTCACTGTTTACTACATCTGCCTTTATTTCTTGTATTACACTTACCTTTTGCATTTAATAAACGCAGAGATTCTTTTGCCCTGAAACATCTGTCTACTGCCTTCTTCGTTTTCACATTCCTAAAAAAGTCCATTGTCAGAACCAGGGATCTGGAGGTCATTTGAGCCACCTAAAAATCAGCAAATTACTGATCGCAGACAGGAGCCCTACAGTTCACTGTTATCTGGAGTAACTCTGAACCAAGAATGAACTTGCAATTAACCTCCAGGCCTACTGTCACAAATAGACAAAGCTTGTTAAGTCTGTTCATTTCCATTTACAGCAAGCTGTTTCATAAAGTCCCCAAGATGACAATTCCCCATTAACAGCTCCAAACCAAAACTGATAAAAGAATAAAAACAAAAATGGTGAAAAAATCAGCGAGGGTTCTAACAAGGTGTAGAGCTGGATGAACACAGCAGGCCAAACTGTTTTGGTCCTTTTTACAATGGTTCTGTGGAATTGCAGAATTCTGACGACACCATGGAGGAACTGTTCAGCGAGAATGATTTATGGTTCAGGAGCAATTTGAGGTGTGATTGCTACAACATTACATTTCTTGCCTTCTCAGTGATAGAAGTGACAACAAAAGGAAGTTCTGTTTAAATAAGTGGTGGGTTGTTGGAGCGCAGTTGGTAAATATTGTATACTGCAAGCTGAATGCATGAGTAATGGAAGTATCAGCAGTGAGTACGTGTATTCTTGATGGGGGGAAAGCTTTACTGAGCTTAATTGTAGCTGCATCTTTCAGGTACAGTGCTTTATTTAACAATCCTGACTCAAGATCCAAAGATGGTTTTGAGGGACCATTGTTAGAGAATAACTAGATTTTGTCCTGCTCTTGTACCTATGGTAGTTTCAACTTCTACACAGTGGTGACCTCCAAGAAGTTGATTAGACATAAACTAATAGTAGTGTCTTTGAAATTGGCTGAACGACCTGTTCAAGATGGGTTTTTATTCATATGTATGGATTGGAGCACTGAACAACCCCATTCTCAACTGAATGAAAATAAAACTTATTTTTAACATTTTATTAAAAAAAAAGATGTTTGGCGAGTGACTCCTGCAATAATGTCCTGGAGCTGTGATGATTGCCTTCTGATAAAGACTACCATTTTTTTGTTATGATTCTAGCCATTGGAGGGTATTGTCATTGTATATTTGGAAAACATCCGAAGAAAGTCATTGATATTTCTGCAAATTAAAAATGAATTTGCTTAGATTGATAGTTGAAATTAGAATTTTAATTCAACTTTAAGCTAGGTCACAAAATCTCATGGAAATGATTAACTCCAAAGGGGTGAGCATATTGGAGGTTTTATCACATAAGTGATTGTAAAAGCACCAATTATGCAGTTTGGAATTTGTATTAAATATTTCAACAAGTGGCCACTTTTTGGCCTTGTTTCATTATTTACTTCCGAATTGGCACCTTTAAAGGCTGATATTTGCTGCACTGTTTAAAAGTTGGAAAAACTCTGGGGTTTGAGGAAGTTGAACATGGCTTGAATACGCACCATGTGCTCTATTGTGTCATTGGGAGATCTGAAAGGAGTTAATAATATGTCAATAACTTTGCTGTGAAATGAAATGATCATGTAACTTGATTCGGTGAACAGAGAGGAAATGCGACTATACCACCAGAGACTGTTTATAGAACTGGCTGTAAGGTCAGGCTTTTCACAACTATATAAAGAGGAAGAATGTAGAGACTGAAATATCGTGATGGTGCAGCTCTATTTTAACATTTCTGTCACGAGTTGTCACGAGCATATCAAAGTGAGGGAAGTCACTTTTGTATGTTTGTACCTGTTTTCCACAAATTTCGGCCCTTGAGGCATCACAATTATACATGGATTAAATCTCACTTAACATGGTTCCTCCTTGAATACATGCACCCTCTGACCCTGAGGTCTTTCAGTTTGCCTGTTGTTTTTGACATTTCCTCATTTCCCAGTTTTAATTCTCCAGTCTTGTTCTCTAAAGGACCAATGTTTACGTTAGTTACTTTATTTTTACATCCTTACAGTGGCTCTCATTGTCTGTTTTCATAGAATCGTAGAATCCCTGCAGTGTGGAAGGAGGCCATTCAGCCCATCAAGTCCATAGTGACCCTCTGAAGAGTATCCCACGCAGACCCACCCCTTTACCCTATGCTTGTAATGCTGCATTTCCCATGGCTAATCCACATATCCTGCACATCCTTGGACAGTATGGGCAATTCTGCACGGCCAATCCACCTAACCTGCACATCTTTGGACTTCACTTTTGTCGTGTTTGTCATATTTTGTATACTTTCCCTTTTTTTCAGTAATCTTTGCTGGCCTCTAAAATGTTCCCAATTTTTAGCCACCCACTAATTGTCACAACATGTTCTTCTTTTCTTCCAATTTCATAATATGTTTAACTTTCTTAATTAACCATGTTCATCCTTCTCATAGAATCATTCATTTACAATGAAATAATTCTTTGAGAGTTATGAAAAAGGCGCTTACTGTCTACCGCTGTTTTGTTTATTTAACTTTTTAAGCTGTTCTCATAATCTATTTCAAATTCCATCTTTATACCTTTGTAATCATTTTTATTTAAGCTAAGACCTAAGTTTCTCACTTCAAACTGGATATGATATTTTATCATAATATAATCAATTTTATGGAAGTTCCTTTGCTATGGGATTATAAACTAATCCTGTCTCATTAAACATTACAAAATAGCCTGTTGTCTGGTTGTTTCCGCAATATGTTGTTCTAAGAAAATGAGACAACTGCCCTCTATGAGCTCATCCTCTAGGCTATATTTGTCAATTTGTATCATACAACCTGCATAAAGATTAGAGTCACCAACATTTACTGTAGTAACTTTTTCTTACAAGCTTGTATGTGTGGGTATAGAAATTTTGCCCCCGTATAGTTTGGCTTGTGACCATTTGTTGCAGCACCATACACGGAGTTTAATTATGGAATTCAGTTCCATATTATTATTGAGTTGGAATGTTTGATGTTGGCACCGAATGTGAAAGTGAAACTTTTCCTCCCAACATCTTGTTAATCTGCCATTTCCACATGTCCCCAGAAAGAACCAAATATTATTGATCAATTTAGCGTATGAAAAATCAGGATTATGAGAACAATCCAAAAAACTGTGGGGCCACCATATCCATTCAAACTATCTTCCGTAATTGTTAAGTGTCTTAGAGGAATTGCAGTGTGTATTTGATGTTAATTGTTTTAAATGAATAGGTACATAGAAATAAACTCTGGCTAAGTTCAACATATTAGGAACTTATTCTCACACAGTTTACAGTGAATTATGTACAATTGATTGCACCTCAACTTTAAATTGTTTTCCCCACATTATTAGTGAATGAAACTCAAACATCATTGTGTTAGGATTATGTCAAAAAATTTATTCAGCTAGTGTAGGTTATCCAGGTATTTAGGTCAGTCTTGTGATACTACTTTGTCTTCCTTTCTATTATATTGTAGCTGCTTGTTTCAATTTTCTCCCTGTTGCAACGGTTAATTGAGGGGGTGGCTCATGTCGTATCTACCAAGAAATCATTTCCGTTACTGAGCGTTGCAGATATCCATATGATTTCCAGTTAAAACCACAAAGGGCGAGGAGGAAGTCACCATCAAGTCAGAAAAATAACTGCTTCGCTAATACATTTGAATTTTCTTTTTTGTATTTTGTAGGACTTCAGTTGAGCCTACATAAATTCACTTCTCAAATTTCTGTGTAAGAATCTAGCATTAGTAAAGTTAATTATCCCATTGGTACGAAGTCCAATCTCCAGCATGTACATGTGGTCACTGCTGATAAACAAACTGTTCAGTCTTCCGCAATAACAGTTGAAAATATGAAGTGAAGGAGATGCCTGACATTTTCCCACTTGGCTGACCTCCAGGAAAACGGTGATCTTTTTGGGGAAAAAGAATAATTCACAACTTAAAATTTTAGACTAAGGAAGGTAAGTTTTAGAAATGCTGCATACGTTCATTTGGCAACATCATGCTATAAAATTATGCAAAAGATGCTGTTTTCAGGTCACAAGTTGTGAAGTATCCTCAAATTTCTTATCTTTCTTTATGCATTTCCTTTAACGTGCAAACATTATTTTAAAATGCATTTATGTTAAGTGCCCTCTTCTGTAGATTGTAGCTGAACCTTGTAGAGTCTATTGCAATATCAGCAATACAAGTGTGTTGAAATTAATTTTCCAGTCTGTATTTATATGTCTTTGAGAATTTACTATACATTGTAATTAACGCACATTTATTTTTTAAAGTAATGACTATATCAATGGATGTTGATACAGGCTGAAATTTGGAAAGGAAGGAATGTACAGTCAGAATTAGAAATAAAAGCTTGACTTTTTTTCTTGTATGTATGACTATTTTCCAAAAAAGAAATACTTTTTGCGTTAAATTTTTGTAAATATTTTTATTTTCTCAGTTTAGTGGAAGGGAGAATGGTTAACATTACTTGATGTGTATTCAGTAAGAAGAGGCACAAAGATCCAAGCCTATACAACTTAGGAGGAGAAGTAAGCCATTCAGTTCATCGAGCCTGTTCTGCTATTCAATCATGTCTGATCTGATAATCCACAACTTTACTGTTTTTTTTTCCATTAGCTTGATCCCCTTACTGATTTAAAAATCTGGCACTCTCAAGCTTGCCTATACTTAACAGAATAGCATTCTATGGCCTTCTGTGGTAAAGAATTCCACACATTCACTACCTAGTGAGAGAAGAGATTCCTCCTCATTTCTGTCTTAAATGGATGACCATTATTCTGAGATTATGCCCTCTGGTCCTAGACTCTCCCACAAGGGGAATCAGTTTATCTGCACTCACACTGTCAAATCCCCTATGAATCTTAAAAAAACCCGAAAGAACTGCGGATGCTGTAAATCAGGAACAGAAACACAAATTGCTGGAAAAGTTCAGGTCTGCAGCATCTGTGAAGAAAAGATCAGAGTTAACGTTTTGGGTCCGGTCCTTCCTCAGAACTGAATGGTGAAATCTGATTTTTTTTTTCTTCACAGATGCTGCCAGACCAACTAAGCTTTTCCAGCAACTTCTGTTTTTGCCCCTATGAATCTTGTATGTTTGAATAAGGTTGTCTCTCATTCTTTTATACTTCAATGAGTGCTAGCCTAATCTACACAACCTCTCCTCATTAGCCAGCCGTTCTGTAGGTTCGCTGGACTACATCCAATACCAGTATATCTTTACTTAGAGAAGGGGCTCAAAACTGTCCACAGTATTCCATCAGTGGTCTGACTAGTGCTTTGTATAGTTTTAGCAAAATCTCCGCAGTATTAAGCTCCATTTCCTTTGAAAAAAAGGCCAAAATTCCATTTGCCTACCATATTACCCACCAAACTTGGATGCAAGCTTGTTATGATTCATTCAGTGAAAGAGGTTTGAAGAAATAAGCAGTTGGTAAAATCAGTGAAACCTAAAAAGAAACATTTACTCTTTGAAATAAAACTCCATGAAGCCTGGTATCCCGTCATCAAATCACTCTTTACTTACATGTGCATAGTGCATGACACTGACCCAGCGAGTGAGCGGAACCCCTGACACTCCTGTTTATATTTGTCAGCTAGGACTCCCTGATTGGACAAGGTTAACAGCCCCAATCAGGAAGCTCGTATTCCATGAGGTCTCTGGCTGACCTTGTTCCAATCACTACAATTTCCGTTTGTATGTTTTTTAACTGCCCTGAATGTGCTCTGCTCCCTTTTTGTTGGAAACTGTTGTATTTATTTTGAAAGTATTGCTACCTCAGGCCATCCATAGTTCAACTACTCCCTTCCATATCAACAAAATAATTTGTAAAATGCAGCAATTGAAAACTCTTCAGTGTGTTTTCTTTCAATCATTGAAGTCTCTGACCCTGACTTTTATTTGTTACCCATTATGTGTCATTAAAATTGGATTTAAAAATTGACTACTGTGAGATGTATGGACAATAACTCCCCAGCCGATTTTTCTCCTTTCTGTAGCAAGGTTCCTCATTTCTACTGTTTTCCTTTTATAGTTCTTATGACTGAGATTTGTAACAACTTGGGACTTGAACGTCCAACTCAACGTGCCAGCACTTACTAGGGCAGCATGTTTACATTCCAAAACACATTACTTACATCAATGATAATCTCAATTTACATGTTACCATTAATTTAAAAAAAATCTCCTGAGGTATTTCACAAAGGCATATTTAGAATGAAACAGATGTTACATGAAAGGTTATGATGGAAGACACTGCCAAAGCTTGGTCAGAGCTGGTTTTAATAAGGGCTTTAAGGAGGGAAAAGGAGGTGCAGATGTTATGGTTTAAGGAGAAAATATCTGGCTGTTGAGCTGACATTGCTGAAGACACAGCTGTCAATATTGGAGTGAAGGAGTGGTAAGATAAATAGACAGGCTAAAGTCTGTGATTTCTGTAGCGAGGGTTTTAGAATTGGAGGGCTAGGGAGTGGAATAAAAGATCAGTAAGAACATGAGTGATGTTTGAATTTTGTGCTGGGTAGCAAAGTTGTGAGCGAGCTGAATGTACAAGGAGAATTTAGGGTTGCTAGGGTGTCACGGGAATAATTGAGTCTGGAAATGACATTGTATGGATAAATGTTCTGCCAGCAGATGTACAAAGGTGAACACTTGTGGAGATGGAAATAGATTATTACTATTGATACATTGTAGAGATACCTACTGACAAAACAAATCTGCAGCAATTTATGTTGCACCATTAATTCCTTAGTGGACATCATCAAGCAAGTGTTGCATTGAATGCATGCATTCTCTTCAGTATACTGCAATATTTCCCTGTTTAAGTTACTATAGGTGATCCTATTTTCTTGTTCTGCAAATGAAGGAAATGTAGAATAAGAACAGACCTGTAGTGTGAAATTGACATACCCACCACACCACCCAAAAAATGGATTTGGAGGTGGGGTAGTCCTGAAAGTAAATGGGTTGCTAACCTGTTCCTGCCTTACTGGTTATGAGTAAGGTGTCAGGCAGTCCATCCACCATTAGGCCTACTGAGGCCTTTA
>NW_025967871.1:16123-25000 GCF_021869965.1 Rhincodon typus | reverse complement strand
GCTTCGCAGTTGAAAGGGAAGGAAACAATCACTGCCAGATTGCAGACACAAGCTCATGAGGGGAATGTAAGCAATGTGGGGTTAACTTAATCTGTTAACTTGCGGGATTGGACGGGAGATCTGTCTTTGCACTCAGAACCCCTTGTAAACCACCTTCTTGAGATGAATCTCACACTTGTTTCCAACTACATTGTAACATAGCTTGCTGCTGTGTTGAAATAAGCTATGGAGATGATAAATGGGTAAAGCACTTGGTTTAGACTTTACGGATAACTGCATTTCAGTATCCTAGATTCTCATTTAACTCAGCTTGTGACTGCTCCAGTTTATCAGTGCTATTTGAGGTTGAAGTGATGTGAAGCTTTAAGAAGCCTGACAATTAAGTCAGATTTACAGCTAATCACTTCATATTACTGTTAATCCATATTATTTTAATCCTTGATCATCATCTCATTTAATTACTGTAAATTTAATAGCGGTGGGGCTGGGAATTGGGATCAGTGGAGAAAGAACCGCTCCAGCTTCTACAAAAATTCTAGTACACATCTTCAGATCTAATCCACATTTCCAACTGAAATTCATTTTTCATCTACCTGAAAGAGGCCCTGACACCTTCTGCACAGAAAATAAAACACGTTCTAATATTTGTTGTCTTCCATTGCAGCTTTACAATGTTACATTTGTCGTGGAGCTTCTTAAAGAGAGAGAACTGTTGAAGCATCCAATTGATCCTGCAGGTCAGTGAACATTTAGAAAAATAAGAAGGTCTTTATTTTTGCACTTTTTAAAATCTGGATTATTGAAGATTAAGGTTGTTGCGATGTTACATATTTCTTGGGCAATGTGATGCAGCTGAGTTAAGTTCCTGCGGTGGTGAGATTCAGCCCAAGCTGAGACAGGAATCCCTCTGATTTGGGCTATTTAGACCAAAAGGAACTGGAATATACATTTGTTTTCTTGAGGTTTAGTTATTGATGAAATGCTTATGTCTGATTCTTCTTCAACCCACCTGTAGGAAAATGAACCAGCTGAAGGGAAGATTTTATATGGAAGGTATTAGTCCTCAATAACTCTGGCTCTAAGTTACCATTTACAGGTACATTCTCTCTCAAAATGAACAGTCTCAGGATCAAGGCCCCAGCAGATATAGACTTTGTTTGAGTTTGAGGCAGGTTCTTTAGGCAGTGGGTAGTTAATAATTCGGTTTGGTTGGGGTCATGGAGCGTGGCAGTAGGGCAGTATGCAAGTGACAAAATAAGTAACAAATCCAGCACCATGCAGCTCCAGGCCAACATTCAGGCACATTAATTTTAATTGAGTAAAATTTATTTAAAAATTGGATGACCTGCACATTCTAAAATAACGCAGGCACAGCTTTTTAAACAGGTGGTTTTGATAGTGTGTATCTGCACAAAGATTTGTTGTAAACTGAAATATAGAGTGAGATATTAACCTTGCGAAGACTGGAAAGGGCAATTTCAGTATTTGTTTAATGTTGTCACCGTTCCTTCTCTTTATTCTAAAGTCCTGTACTTGGTTGGTGTCACTGTTCACTCCTGTTCCAGAGAAGTATGAACACATTGGAAGGTGATGAAATAATAAAGAAAAATCAGATGAAGCTTTTGGATAATCCCTCGATTTTATGCAAGGATATTTAAAACTGAGTATCGGGGCCTGTGCCACATGAGGCAAACTAGGTGTTTGTCCAGAACAACAACAAAAGGGGACAAGTGAAAAGCAAACCCAGAGCTGAAAACTAGCTGTAAACACATGAAGCTAGCTGAAGGTGAGAAAGAACAGTTCCCACTCAGCCGCCATCAGTAAAGCCAGATTAAAGGGAAAAACAAGATAAATCAACAATTGAGTAATATATAGAACTTTGTTTTACTTTGCACCTGTGTACTACTTTTATAAATTACAGAGAAGGATGGATATTTGTCAATTGCAGAGAAGGATGGATATTTGTTGAAACTACTGATGGCTTGCTGAAAACACTAAGGAAAAGCACCCTCTAGAACCAGAGGGCATAGTCTCAAAATGAAGGGATGCCAGTTTAAGATCAAGGTGAGGAAGAGTTCTTCTCTCTGAGGGTTGAGAGTCTTTGGAATTCCTTGCCACAGAGAGCTGTGTGCATTTAAGGCTGAGACAAATGGATTCTTGATCAGTCTAGGATTTAGGGTTATTGGAAAGTGGACGTGAGGAATATCAAGTCAGCTTGATCCTTTTGAAAGAGCAGGGTTGAGGGACTGAACAGTGTACTCCTGTTCCTATTTCTTGTGGTCTAAGAAGCAATAACACCTCAGCCCCTTTATCTCAGTGTCTTTTAATTAGAATACTCTGGATGAGAGAAATACATATATGCCGATCAGTGCTATCGGGTATACAGAGCTGTCACAATGACAAGCTTTAAGATTTAAGGTTTTAGCAAAGATTTGTAGCTCGGGTTGTGGGTGAGGTTGTTGACTTGCTTGCCGAGCTGGCTCGTTTTCATTCAGACGTTTCGTCACCATGCTAGGTGAAGCCTCACTGATAATGTTTTGTCTGAACGAAAACAAGCCAGCTCGGTGAGCAAGTCAACAGCCTCAAGATGATTTTTTGATGAGAGGTCACAGACCTGAAACATGAACTCTGTTTCTCACATAACAGATGCTGCATGAACTGCTGGGTATTTCTGTCGTGTTCTGTTTATAATTCAGATTTCCAGCTTCTGCAGTGTTTGGCTTTTTCATAAGGTTTCAGGCTGATTTGAACCGTACATAAGTATCTGATTTAACACTCATTGAAGCTCTATTCTAACGACACATTCATTGACAGAGCCAAATGAATACAGTGCTCAGAAACTAGGAATTCTGTTTTAAGTAACCCACTTCCTGTGCCCAGCATTTCAGTTTCGACTGCTTTCGGGCAGGAGGATCAGAATCCAGCCTTTTCTCTCCATCCATGTTATTAAAACCCAAGTGAATATTCTTTTCCTGCAACAATCACTCCACTGTAAGAGTAACAAATTTGCCCAAACTTTTACATCCTCAACATTTCTGACAATAATGGTTCCAACGACTTGCAGCACGCAAGCTCTCCCAAAACCATGATCTACAACTTGTTACTTTTATGAAATTAAATGACCTGCAGGGGGTGCTGAAGAGACACTCACGTAGCGTTTGTTCCATAATCTGGGAAACTCCAACATTGAGCACAGTCTTAGTGTCAGATTTTGGGACACAGTATCTGTACTTCCAAGTCAGGATGATGGGTGACTTGTGGCAACTAGTGCGTAGTTCTGTTTGCATGTGTTTTTTGCCTCTTTTCCTTTTGGATAGTAAGGAGCCTTGGCGAGTGCATTCTGTATGTAATACGCACTGTAGGCCCTCTGTGCATCAGTGCTGGAGGGTATGCATGTTTAAGGAATGGAAGGGGTGCCGGTCATGCCAACTGCTTTGCACTGGATAGTGCCAATCTTCTTGAATATGGTTGGTGCTACACTCATCCAGGCAAGTGAAGAGGATTCCAACACAATCCTGACTTGTGCCATATAGATGGTGGACAGGCTTTGGGGAGATGGGAGATAACAAGGTGTAGAGCTGGATGAACACAGCAGGCCAAGCAGCATCAGAGGAGCAGAAAAGGGGATGTGTTACTGCAGAATCACCAGCTTCTGACCTGCTGTTGTAGCCCCGCTAACTTATAAGATTCTGTGTATTGTTGGAATATGAATGTATCCACAGAAGTTCTAATTTTCTTTTATTTTGGAGCACATCCTTCCTTTTACCACCTAAGACCACAAATTATCGGCTGTCATTTGACCTTTCAGACATAAGAACTACAAAGTTAGCTCTGGAACTTTGTTACATGATGTAAGAGGTTTGGGGAAGGGGGGAATGGGGGAAAGATCCATATGGGTCAAAAGCAAATTTAGATTCAATATCAGGAAAGGTTTAATTACATAACAAAGAATAAAGGCTTGAATTGAACATTCAGGCCAGCAGGAGTCGTGGAATCAGAGCTGTATGATTGTTCACTGATGGACCTGGTAACCTTCTTTGTCTGTATTTACCTTATGATTGTGAGTATACATTTTAAGAGAAACTTTCTTTCTTTTCTGATTCTCCACAGATATTGTAAATATGGACAGTAAAGCCACGATCCGAATCTTGCATTGCTTGTTTGCAAAGTACAAGGACAAGTGAAGGAGAGCATAGCACTTCCTGGCAGCACGAAAGCAACCTTCAAATGTGTTAATTGCAGGGAGTCAATTGAGTGAAAAACGTTATAACACAGAGACTTAGAGATTTGTACATAATTTGCTGAACAAATTCCTAAAACAACTGCCTTTTTTAATCTTTTCAGAACTAGGCAAAATTATCAAGCAGCACATTTTTTAGGAATGCTGAGACTTTACAATTTTTATACAATTTATAAATAGACAACAACAAGGAGTGAAATCATTGTAATATAAAAGGTTGCAATGACAAGGCACCTGATTAATACAAAGGAATTAAATCGAGAACATTAAAACTTGAATTTCACTAACTGAAAGTAGTTTAATCCTCCTTCAGCAATTGCACTCTGTCCACTAATCCTATCAATAAGATTTAACAAGCCTCTGTGGATTTTTAGTGTTTCTGTTGAAATAATCTTCATAATAGTGTGTCTCATTGAAGTACAGTTCTTAAAGGGACATTGTTGTCCAACTAGGCAGGTAAGCAATGTTATACTAATTTTGAGGTGAACTCCATCACTTTTATAAACCTATGCACTGAAATTCCATCAATCATTAAAAATAATCATTCCTGCAGAGCTATTTTGCTGCAGCAGCATGTCAATGTCTTATCTAGAATTGAAATGGACCACACAGAATTCTTGATTTGAGACTTGTGCTGAGCTAGTTCATTTTGCATACTAATAGAATGATCGAATTAGCCAGGGAGAGGAAGTGAGCTGGAGCTTTTGCACCTCGTAAATAGCTCATGATCAGTGTTGAAAAGTACATTCATAGAAATCGGATAAGGACTTGACTTTGATGCTCCCATTCCCCATACACAGAATAGCCTACCAGCACTAATTGTTTAGACTCGCAGATGAACAATGACCTCAGCAACCAGCACTCATGGTGTTGTATCACAGCACAAGTCACAAGAGGCAAGGGAGTAGATCACTGAGATTATTAGGGATGAATAATCAATGCTGTTGTTTGCTGTAATATTTCCTGTAGTCCTTTACTGCATGAGAATTTCCAAAAATGTAACATTAGTCCAAATTTTGGGATATTCAGATGTTTGATTGTTTAAAATTGTTTTTGGTGCTATCTCTTCAAAGGAACAAGAGATGAAAATGAGGGAGGTCAATGTAATTTTCTATTTTTCTACCATCCATTGTTAAAACAGGCGATTTTTAAAATGGAGAGCATATATGTACCACAGTTCCAATTTAAGAATCTCCCCGTTCCAAATCTGAATTTTACAACAACTGATTCCTGAATTGCTTATCATGTGAATATTTTTGTGCTGTGACCCCATGTACAGTATAAAGTGCATTAAGATCAATCACACTTGTATACCACAGAGAATCCTTGCATCCAGCTGGGGACTTCCATTTCATTATTCTAGGCTTGCTTTGAGCTTATTGTTCAGAAATGAAAAAAAATCGCAATGTTGTAAACCATTGTAATATTCAAACTTAATTTATATTGTATGAAAATGATTCAACGACAAAGATCCTCATGCAGTTTAAATCGTTTCAAGGACAAAGCAGTCAGAGCAGAAGTTTTTATCATGAAAGCCATAGTTTTTTTAATGATACATCGTTAAACAGTGATATCATTTAGAAAGCATGTACACAATCTGACTATAAACAGACCAACAGGCTCCAATTTTGTAGTATCTGTCTACCTTAAAATATTCAAAAATACCCAATTCATCACAGAATGAAAACAAGTTCTGCTAAGACTCATTGTTAGCTTTTAAAATACAAACCAGGCACAAAATGACTGGAAATCAAACAAAAGCTATGTACATGCTTTCTAAATGATATGACTGCATGGAGATCTTTTTTAGAGAATCGTTTTGATAGAATATAAATTAAGTTTGAATTTTACAGTGGTTTACAACATGGTGATTTTTTTTTCACTTCTGAACATTAAGCTCAAAGCAAGCCTAGATTAATGAAATGGAAGTCTCCAGCTGGATGCAAGGATTCTCTATGTTATACAAGTGTGACTGGTCTTAATACACTTTATACTGTACATGGGGTCACAGCATAAAAATATTCACATGATAAACAATTCAGGAATCAATTGTAAAATTCAGATTTGGAACGGGAAGATTCCTAAATTGGAACTGTGGTGCATATATGCTCTCCATTTAAAAAATTGTTTGTTTTAACATTGGCTGGTAGAAAAATAGAAAATTACATTGACCTCCCTCATTTTCATCTCTTGTTCCTTTGAAGAGATAGCACCAAAAACAATTTTAAACAATCAAACATCTGAATATCCCAAAATTTGGACTAATGTTACATTTTTGGAAATTCTCATGCAGTAAAGGACTACAGGAAATATTACAGCAAACAACAGCATTGATTATTCATCCCTAATAATCTCAGTGATCTACTCCCTTGCCTCTTGTGAATTGTGCTGTGATAAAACACCATGAGTGCTGGTAGTTGAGGTCATTATTCATCTGTGAGTCTAGACAATTAGTGCTGGTAGGCTATTCTGTGTATGGGGAATGGGAGCATCAAAGTCAAGTCCTTATCCGATTTCTATGAATGTACTATGGATCAGTCAGGAATTTAAGAGTTATCCTGTACTTGCCAATCAGAGAGACCTTGTCGATTACTAGATAGGTGCGGCCTCAGTGAAGACTGGTGCAGTAGAGTGAAATCATACCCAACCTTGTTGTTAAAGATAATTGACGGGTACTGCTTCAAAGGTTATGAAGTTGTTAATGTTTGTGAGTGTTCCCTATAGGCTTTTCCAACATATTCTAGATCTTCTTGAATTCTCTGCCTGAAGCAGGTCTAAGCCCAGTGCCATGACCTTCACCACAGGAAGATAAGGATGTATGCTTAGAATCTACCCCAGCAGGAATGGGGATCAAACCCCAGGCTGGGAGCACTGATCTGATCCATACCAGTCATCCAGCTGACTGTACCAACCACTCCCTCAGGGAATCGGAGTTGCTTTGGCTGCATTCACTTTAACAAGCATGTTGTGGGCTGGAGCTGTGATATTGATGGCAGAGGTTTCAGTTTCTTTCCAGGAATCTGTCCTGTTCTTAAACCCCCCACCCATCATTGGTGCATATTAGAAGGATTCATAAGGTGAGACCAGCCTGTTTGCCCTTGTTACAAATGGACCTTCCTTGCACTACTGGAGTGGGACCTGAACCCCAGAACTTCTGAGTCAGCTACAGGGCTACTACTGCTCACTGTGTCACAAGATCGACTCATATTCTGGATGAATGTGCAAATATAGATTGTAGCTAAACACAGCAGGAGCAGGCATGTGAAGCCAAACTCACTCTAAGCTGGAGCCAAGGACCTGGGATAAAAGCTGAACTTTTAAAGTAACCATCAAAACTGGTGTGAGAAACCCAAGCAATAATAGAGGAAGCAGTTGATAATAGCTGAAGCCTGACACAATTTTTTAATTTGGGCTGGGGAATAACAACATGTCACATATTGAAGAGGTCTGAGAAATTCTCGAAGGGCCTAGTTCTTATGTTCTTAATTAGACTGCGACAACTAAGCAGGACAGGCAGCACTGTCGAGTGAATAATCATGTGAGTCATTAAAAGCTTCCTTGGAACTGATTTTCTTCATAATTTGTGTGACCTTGCTTAATATCAAGATGCTGTTGCTAATTTTGACCATCTGATGGCAGTCTCAGCAACATAATATCCAAACGCAAAGCAACAAGATTCGGGCTTAATTGTTATAATGTTAGGAAAGATTTAGATAGAGGAAGCTGTGTTTTGGAAATTTAATCAATTTGTGCTTAGATTTAATTCAACATTTCTTGGAGAAAACCTGCATGAATCTCTTATAGGCTTGTGAAGGTTGGGATATTTAAGAGGGACCTGAGGGTCAACATTTTCACACAGAGGGTTTGTATGTGGATTGAACTGCCAAAGTGCAGATTCACTTGGTAGATGCAGGTACAATTACAATATTTAAAAGACATTTGGACAGGTACATGAATAGGAAAGGTTTAGAGGGATATGGGTCAAACGCAGGCAAGTGGGATGAGTTTGGTTTGGGTAACTTGGTTAGCATGGACGAGTTGAACTGAAAGGTCTATTTCCATGCTGTATCTATGACTCAATAAAGGAACATTTAGGGATGCTTGACATTTCATGAGGAAGTGCAGAAAGTAAAGAAAGCTCTGTTAATAAGGGGTTAAATCATTAAAGTAGTTAGGAACGATTTTTATATGGAAGCTCAAGTTGTAGAATCAGTTTGGGTGGAGATGAGAAATAGCAAAGAGAAGTTGTAATGTTTAGGAATAGTCTGTAGGCTGCCGAATAGTTAGCTACGTTTTAGCACATAGTTTAATTCAAAAAATAATGGGGCTCATAAGAAAAGTACTGCAGTAATTTGGGGGTAATGTTCATTTTCATAGACTGACAAACCATTTTGGCAAAGATGGCCATAGAGTGTATGCGGGACAGTTTCTTCAAACAAGTAGTGGAACCAATCAGGAAACAGGCTATTTTAGACCTGCTAATAGGTAATGGACAGGATTAGTTAATAATCTCGTAGTAAAGGATCTTTTGGGAAGGCTAAAATAAATGGAGAAAATAGCTTGAGACTAAACTAAAAAATGTAAAAATTAAACAGCTTCTGTAAATGAGGAGATAGTAGGAACTGCAGATGCTGGAG
>NW_025967871.1:0-15723 GCF_021869965.1 Rhincodon typus | reverse complement strand
GGGTCTGAAGAAGGGTCTAGGCCTGAAACGTCAGCCTTCCTGCTCCTCTGATGCTGCTTGGCCTGCTGTGTTCATCCAGCTCTACACCTTGTTATCTCAGCTTCTATAAGTGTCGGGCTAAACTAAACATTGGTCCCTTAGAGGATGAGACTGGAGAACTGATAATGGGAATCAAAGAAATTGTGGAAACTTTGAATGAATATATTTTATCTTCATGGTAGAAGGCACTGAAAACATCCCAATAATATAAGATCAGGTAAAAGGGAGAATAGAACGTAAAACAATCATTTTCTCTAGAGAAAATGTACCAGGCAAACTAATAGGTTTAAAAATTGACAAGTCCCGTGGACATAATGGCTGCATGATAAGCTCTGAAAAGAAATGGCTGCAGAGGTAGTAGGTGCATTGACTGTAATTTTCCAAAATTCCCTAGGTTATGGAAAGATCCCAGCAGATTCATAAACTGCAAATGCACTGCTTCTGTTCAGTAAAAGAGGGAGACCGAAAACACGAAACGAAAGGTCGGTTAGCTTAACATCTGTCTTTGGGATAATATTAGAATCTATTATTAAGCCGCAGGGCACTTGGAAAATTATCACACAATCAACCAGAGTCTCACATGGTTTTGTGAAAGACAAATCATGTTTGACAGGATGTAATAGGGTTTATATATGGAAATATATGACAAGTATTTAAATCAAATGTTACCTTTAGTGCAACGTGGATGATGTATAAAAGAAGCAAAGTCTTGTTACAACTGTATTGAATATTCATGAAATTGTATTTAGAGTACTGCATCTAGTTCATTAGGTTGACTGTAAACTAACTAGAGTTTAAAAGAATGACAAGATCTTTGGAAACATACAAAATTCTGAGCACCTTGGCAGGCTAGTTGCTAAGAGGATGTTCCCGGGGTTAACTAGAGGGTACGGTTTCAGAATAAGGGGTTGCCACTTAAGATAAAGAAGCGATTCTCTGAAGATTGTGAATCTTTGGAATTCCCTGTTCAGGTACCCGTGGAGCCTGGGTCATTGAATTTATTCAAGGTTGGGATTGACAGCTTTTTGAACTGCAGGGGAGTCCAGGCTAATCAGAATCTGGCAGGAGTGTGGAAGTCAAGGCCAAGATCAGATTAGCTCTGTTCTAATTGAGTGGTGGAGCAGGTTGGAGGGGCTAAGTGACCCAGCCCTGCTCCTATTTCTTTTGTTCTTATTTTGCAAACTTGTTGTCCCTCTGCCCTGTTGAAGGGTTGCACTTTACTCCCCTCTGTGACCCATAGATGGGCTGGAGGATATAGGCCAATGTTCCAAATCTTCCTCCTTGTTGATTTTAACATCGATGTGGAGGTGCCGGTGTTGGACTGGGGTGGACAAGGTCAGAAATTGCACGACACCAGATTATAGTCCAACAGGTTTATTTGAAAACACAAGCTTGTGGTTTCAAATAAACCTGTTGGACTATAACCTGGTGTTATGTGATTTCTGATTTTAACTTCATTTTTAGTTTTCTTGTGATTAGATTTTTTTTTCACTTGGCAATTTGCAGGCTTTACATTTTATTGATCAATCACCAGTATCTGTCTCTAAGCAGGGAATAACAATAAGGGGCAAACCTGTCACAAGTCTATTACAAAATTCAACAAAAGGCAAAATACACTTGGCTTTTAAACATGAAGTGACTGTATGGAAACTCCCTGTCTAATACTCAGATCAGGCTGTGCCAAAGCTTGGACTAGCTAATTGTTAGTAACAATGAAATCATTGGCTCCAACTTTTAAATACCTCTTCACTACTTCGAATTAGCCAGCTGCTCTGTTCGTCTAAGAAGATCACTATGGAACCTTGGGGTTACTGTTCAATGACAACAACTTGCATTTATACAACACTTCTAATAAAAAAGACCTAACGTGCTCTCCTCTGTGGCCTAAACTTCCATTGAAGCTGAGAAGCCACTCCGTGCACTGGCTAAGGGAGGAAAGCAGTGAAAATACTTTGTTGAGAAACTTGGAATGCAACTAGGACTTGTGTTAGAGAATGTTTTTTTTCGAGGTGAGATATATGATTCCAGAGCCTTTCTCGTTCCGGTTTCTGACCTCCACCTCTAGACCACTCCAAGAACTCTGACACCCATCTCTTAACAACCCAAGACTTACTTTGCTTCACCATTGGTGGCTGTGCTATCAGTTGTCCAGCTCTGAGGCTCTGGAATTCCTTTCATAAATGCAACCATGCCTTCTCCCTTAATGCAGTCTTTTAAAACTACCTTTTTAGCAAGGCAATCAGTCACTTGTAATATTATTTCCTTGTTTGGTGTGGTACCAAATTTTGTTCTGATTAAATTCCTTATTAAACATCTTAGGATACTTTGCTGTTAAAGTTGCTATACAACTGCAAACTGTTACTTCCTTGAATAGAATAGATATTAGAACACCCACCTGAAGTTTGCTCAGTCACTGTCGTGAATTATAGCCAGGATAATTTTTAGTTAGTCAACTTAGAAGGAACCTTCAAGAGCAATGATCTTATGCAGATATAATGAATGATTTCTGTTCACAAAGCTCACTTGTTAAACATTGTGAAGGAAATTGACTTCATCGTTGAGTCTGAACAAAGAGATTCTGTGGCATACTTATATGTGCTTATTTAAGTTCCCATATTTTAAAAATCCTTCCAATCTGACTTGGAATAAGATCGAAATGGTTCACATGAGGCTATTGCTGTTAAGCATTTTGAATGGTGCACTGTAATGATACTGATGCAAACCTACTGGTAACCTGAACTTAATGGCTTGATGTTGTGTTTTTGTTGGTTCACTATCTTGTTAATGGGGCCTTTGGAAAGATGAAGTTGTACTCTTATGAATCCACATTGTTGTGGGAAACCAATGCACCAACAAGACGGTAGCACAATGAATAACGAATTGCTCTGTACATTAAATTATTTCTAAAATGACCCACTTATAGGGTTCAGAAATTCAATTGTGAACTTATGCGGTAGGATGTATAATTGCAGGGGAACACCATATACTATCTGTAATTTTATCCATGCTTTTAAAAATGTAGCTACATGCACGTAATTAGCTCATTGTTATTTGGAATTAATATTGGAATCTCTAAACAAAGAACCAAATCTCAGCTGAGAAATTTAAATCACTTGAGCTTCACTTTGTTGCTCTATGAGAGAATCTGATTACCTCTGGCAGCTCATTTCCTCTGAAGTCCTCCAAGCTGGAGGGCCATATCTAACTCAACAAAATACCTCCTCCCTCACCCCCATCCCAGGCCCCAAGAAGACTTTCCACATCAAGCAGATGTTCACCTGCACATCTGCCAATGTGGTATACTGCATCCGCTGTACCCGGTGTGGCTTCCTCTACATCGGGGAAACCAAGCGGAGACTCGGGAACCGCTTTGCAGAACACCTACGCTCGGTTCGCAATAAACAACTGCACCTCCCAGTCGCGAACCATTTCAACTCCCCCTCCCATTCCTCAGACGACATGTCTATCCTGGGCCTCCTGCAGTGCCACAACGATGCCACCCGAAGGTTGCAGGAACAGCAACTCATATTCCGCTTGGGAACCCTGCAGCCCAATGGTATCAATGTGGATTTCACAAGTTTCAAAATCTCCCCTCCCCCTACCGCATCCCAAAACCAGTCCAGCTCGTCCCTGCCTCCCTAACCTGTTCTTCCTCCCACCTATCCCCTCCTCCCACCTCAAGCCGCACCTCTATCTCCTACCGACCAACCTCATCCCGCCCCCTTGACCTGTCCGTCCTCCCTGGACTGACCTATCCCCTTCCTAACTCCCTACCTACACTCACCTTTACTGGCTCCATCCCCGCCTCTTCGACCTGTTTGTTTCCTCTCCACCTATCCTCTCCTCTATCCCTCTTCTATCCGCCTCCCACTCTCTCCCTATTTATTTCAGAACCCCCTTCCCCTCCCCCTTTTCTGATGAAGGGTCTAGGCCCGAAACGTCAGCCTCTCTGCTCCTATGATGCTGCTTGGCCTGCTGTGTTCATCCAGCCCTGCACCTTGTTGTCAATGATTTGGATGTGCTTTTTGTTTCATTTTTGCTCCCATTGCTAAAATAACAAAGGCTGGGTCAAAATCCTGGAATTGCCTCCCTAAGGATATTGTGGGTTAACCCACAGCGGTTGGACTGCAGCGGTTCAAGAGGCAGCTCACCACCACCTTGTCGAGGGCAACGAGGGATGGGCAATAAAAGCTGGCCAACCAGCGATGCCTATGTCCCACGAATGAATAAAAAATAAAGACATTCCCAATTACAGTATATCCGCTTCATTCCCACAATTTCAAGTATAGAAAATAAGGAGAAGAAGTAAGCAATTCAGCCCTCTTGAGCCTGTTTGTATTTCAAATTTCACATCACCACCTACTCCTCCTAACTTTTGATTCCCCTATCTAACAAGAATTGATCCACCCCAGTTTTAAAAATATTTAATGATCCCATGTTCTCCACCTTCTGAGGTAGAGAGTTCCAAACCTGCACAACCATCCAAGAGAAAAACATTCCCCATCTCTGGCCAGAAAGGGTGGCCTGAATTTTAACAGTGTCCCCTCGTTAAGAACTGATCCACTAGAGGAAATACTTATTCCGAACCCACTTTGTTAAAACCATTCAGGATCTTACATACTTTGATAAAGTCACCCTTATTCTTCTGAACTCCAGTGGAAACAAGCCCAGTTTGTCCAACCTATCTTATCTATCAACCTAGTAAATGTCTTTTGAACAGCCTTGAATGTAGTTACATCCTTCCTTAAATAAGGAGACCAAAACTGTACGTAGTGTTCTAGGTGTGGTCACACAAATGCACTGTACAACTGAAGCATAACATGCTTACTTTTGTGTTCAGTTCTTCTTGTAATAAGGGCAGTATCCCATTAGCCATCTTGATTACACACTGTACCCCCGTGAGTCTTGCAACAGAGCACCTAAATCCCTCTGCACCTTGGAATACTGAAATAATTCTCTACTTCAACAATACTCTTCCTTTTTGTTCTTGCTGCCAAAGTGAACAACTTCACATCTTCCCACAACATATTTTGTCTGCCAGACTTTTGCCCACTCACATTTTTGCACACTTAAGTTTGATGCTTTCCATAACTACTTTAGTTAACCATGGGTAATGGGTCTTCCCTTGAGAATGTTTATTTATAGTAGGAATGTACTTAATCTGAGTATTTTGTGATATCTCATTAAGTCCCTATCACTATGTCTCTATTGATCTATCCCCTAGCCTAGTATCCCAGTTTACTTCAGCTAGCTCAGCTGTCATGCCCACATAGTTGCCTCTATTTAGGTTTAAAACACCATCGTGGATCCAGCCTCCTTCCTTTCAAAGTACATGTAGTCTCTGCGACCTCGGTGTACATTTATTCAGAGTCATTAATCCTGTCATGTTACACAGTACCAAGTCTAATACAACCTGCTTCCCGGTCAGTTCCAAAATACTTGGAGATAGTAAGAACTGCAAAAACTAGAAGCTGGAACTCACCTGTCTGCTCCACCCTTCCCACTGACTAAACCACAATAGCCCCTTACCTGCATCCACCTATCTTCATCCCACCTACCACACCCACCCCCACCATTTATCTCTGGCTCCCCTCCCCCTGTCCAGTCCTGTCAAAGGGTTTCAGCTCGAAATGTTGACTTTTCTGCCCCTTGGATGATGTCTGACCTGCTGTGCTTTTCCAGCTCCATGTTTATTGACTCAGTTCCAAAACATACACAGCAAGCCATTTTATTCATCGGCACCTATAGAGCCAGGAGTGTACCAGTTGATCAAATATTCCAGTTGATCGAGAGGTCCACAGAATCAATGTGAAAACCCACAGTAAGTGATAGAAATGTAATGCGGAGGGTATACACATCGCCGTTGTATTTTATTTACAGCATGAATCATTTCAATAATGATGCAGTTTTGCTTTAAATAAAACTTAGCGGCAGAGAGCCTTCTCACTCATACCCTCAACTGACTACTCGGACATTGTACAGATCACAGTACTTGAAGAGAAAACGACTCAAAATGGAAACAACTGTTGATATTTCATGTGGCCATTCAATTGAACAAATATATTTATAGTGAGGAAAATAAATTAAAAACTAGAATAATTGGACAGAATCATTCAGTAAACCTCATAGTATCTTTGGTGTATGATTTTTGCAGGTTTATTGGGGGTGCTGGTTAAAACAATGTTTCCTGTACACAGAAAGCTTCTGTGAATTTCTCCTGTAGTCGCTTCCACTTCATATGTAAATTAAAGTCACCCATGATTATTGCTGTCCCTTTATCACAAGGGAGGCAATATTTCTCCTTCTATGCTTTGTTCCACATTGTAGAGGAGGCCATATCGCGAACAGTGGGTGCAGTAGACCACATTGACGGATGTGCAGGTGAACCCCTGTCTAATGTGGAAGCTTTGTTTGGTGCTTTGGATGGAGGTGAGGGGGGAGGTGTAGGGGCAGGTGTAGCACTTCCTGCGGTTGCAGGGAAAGATGCTGGGTGTGGTGGGTCTAGTGGGGAATGTGGAGCGGACGAAGGAGTGACAGAGAGCGGCTCCTATGAAAGGCAGATAGGGATGGGGAGGGAAATATCTCTTTGGTTGTCGGGTGGGATTGTAGGTGGCGGAAGTAGTGGAGAATGATATATTGGATATAGAGGTTGGTGGGGTGTTATGTGAAGACAAAGGGGATTCTGTCTTTATTTTTGTTGGGGGGAGAGGATGTGAGGGCAGAGGTGCGGGAAATGCAAGAGATGCAATTGACGGCATTTTTGATCACCGAAGGGGGGATTTTTTTTTCTTTATTCATTCACGGGATGAGGGCCTCACTGGCTAGGCAGCATTTATTGCCCAGAGGGCAGTTCAGAGTCAACCACATTGTTGTGGGTCTGCAGTCACATGTAGGCCAGACTAGGTAAGGATGGCAGTTTCCTTTCCTAAAGGACATTAGTGAACCAGATGGGTTTTTCCCAACAATCAACAATGGATTCATGGTCATCATTAAACTCTTAATTCCAGATATTTATTGAGTTCAAATTCCACCATCTGCCACGGTGGGATTTGAACCCGGGTTCCCAGAACATTATCTGGATCTCTGGATTAACAGTCCAGCGATAATTCCACTAGGCCATCACCTTGCCACTCCCCCTTAACTGCGGTCCTTGAAATAAGAGGACATCTGGGATGTGCAAGAGTGGAATGCCTCCTCCGTGTCTGCTCCTAAGGTGGCTGACCGCATCCTTCATTAAATATCTCTCCCATCTCCTGAAGCTCAACACAATAGCCTCTTTCATCTTTAGTTGCTCTCTTGCTCTTAATGTACTTGTAGAATCTCTTTGGATTATCCTTAAACTTATTTGCCAAGACTATCTCAGGTCTTCTCTTTGCCTTCCTGATCTCCCTCTTAAGAATGTCCCTACACTCTTTATACTGGTTGAGAGATTCATTTGAACCCAGTTGTCTATATCTAAAATATGATTCTTTTTTATTCTTAACTAGAATGTCAATATCTTTATTCATCCTTTGTTCTCTAATCCTACCTGTTTTACCTTTCACTCTAACAGGAACATAATGACTTTGAGCTCTCATTATCACACTTTGAAAGCCTCCCACTTATCAGATGTCCCTTTACCTGTGAACGGTCTCCTCCAATCAATTTTTGAACATTCTTGTCTCATACCATTATAATTTGCCTTTCTCCAGTTAAAAGAAACTTGAATTTTTATGGAAGGTTTATTCTTTTCCATAAGTATTTCAAAACTAGTAGAATTATGATCACTAAACCCAAAGTGTTCCCCTACTATCACTTCAATCACTTGCCCTGCCTTACTACCCAAGAGAGGTCAAGTTATGCTCCTTCTCTAGTAGGAACATTTACATGTTGATAAAGAAAATTTTCTTGAACACATTTAACAAATTCTTCACCATCCAAACTTTTAATATTTTGATAGTTCCAGTCAATGTTGGGAAAATTAAAATCTCCTATTACAACCTCATTATTCCTACATATATCTCTCTATGTAATTATTCCTCAATTTCCCTCTGACTATTGGGGCTGTCTATTGTACAATCCCATCAAGGTCAATTTTATTTCTAATTTCATCCATATGTTTTCACTAGATGATTATTCAGCAATATTGTCTATATTTACAGCAGTAACTTAATCAAAAACTTCACTTCCCCTTCTCTCTTGCCTGTCTTTCTATTCTTCCTGTAGCATCTGAAACCCAGAATATTGAGCTGCCAGTCCTGTCCATTCCTCAGCCAAGTTTCTATAATAGCTAAGATGTCCCAAACACACCCTGAGTTCATCTACTTTACCAGTAAGACCTCTTGCATTGAAATAAATGCAGTTTAGTTCTTCAGAGTCACATTGTTCTCTGACTTGCTCTTGACTAACTTTTCTAATTAACTTATTCTTTTCAAAATCAAAACCACTTTCATCTATCTTTCTATTTACTCTGCTACTTAGGATCCCACCACGCCCTTCTCTAATAGTTTACAGTCTCCCTTAATAGAATTAGGGAATCTTCCCACTGGGATATTGGTCCCTTACCAGTACAGGTGAAACCCATCTTTTTTGAACAGGTCTTTTTGAACAGGAAGGGATCCCAATGATCCAAGAACCTGAATCCCTGAACGTTACACCACATCTTCAGCCATTGATTTATGTCCTTTATCCTTTTATTCTTTGTCTCATTCGAGCTTGGCAACGGAAGTAAACCAGAGATTACTACTTTGAGATTCAGTTTTTTTAATCTTCTAGCTAACCTCTTATATTCATTCTGTAAAGCCTTAATCTTTTCTCTAACTAACATCATTCCTACCAATGTGTATAACAACTTCTGGTTTCTCACTCTCTCCTTTAACAATATGCTTCAAATGTTGTGAGACTTCCTTAATCCTGGGACCAGGAAATTAAAATACTATCATAGATTCATGCTCACTGCCACAGAATCTCCTGTTTATGGCCTTGACAAGAGAATCTCCTATAACAATGCCATGGGTACCCGCATGGGCCCAAGCTATGCCTGCCTCTTTGTAGGTTACGTGGAACAATCCCTCTTCCGTAGCTACGCTGGCCCAAAACCCCCCCCCCTTCCTCCGTTACATTGATGACTGTATCACCGCCGCCTTGTGCTCCCATGAGGAGCTCGAACAGTTCATCCACTTCACCAACACCTTCCACCCCAACCTTAAGTTCACCTGGACCATCTCTGATACCTCTCTCTCCTTCCTGGACCTCTCTGTTTCCATCTCTGGCAACCACCTGGAAACTGATATCCATTTCAAGCCCACCGACTCCCACAGCTACCTAGAATACACCTCCTCCCACCCACCTTCCTGCAAAAATGCCATCCCCTATTCCCAATTCCTTCGCCTCCGCCGCATCTGCTCCCAAACATCTCAGATGTCCTCATTTTTCAAGGACCGCAACATCCCCCCCTCAGTGGTCAAGAACGCCCTCGACCGTGTCTCCCGCATCTCCCGCAACTCATCCCTCACACCCTCTCCCCACAATAACAACCAAAACAGAATCCACCTAGTCCTCACGTACCACCCCACCAACCTCCGGATCCAACGCATCATCCTCCGACACTTCCACCATCTGCAATCCGACCCCACCACGAAAGACATTTTTCCCTCCCCACCCTTATCTGCTTTCCGGAGGGACCACTCTCTCCATGACTCCCTTGTCCGCTCCACAATCCCCTCCAGCACCACCTCACCCGGCACTTTTCCCTGCAACCACAGGAAGTGCTACACCTGTCCCTACACCTCCCCCCTTACCCCCATCCCAGGCCCCAAGAAGATTTTCCACATCAAGCAGATGTTCACCTGCACATCTGCTAATGTGGTATACTGCATCCGCTGTTCCCGTTGTGGCCTCTCTACATCGGGGAAACCAAGCGGAGGCTTGGGGACTGCTTTGCGGAACACCTACACTCAGTTCGCACTAAACAAACTGCACCTCCCAGTCGCGAACCATTTCAACTCCCCCTCCCATTCCTCAGACGACATGTCCATCCTGGGCCTCCTGCAGTGCCGCAACGATGCCACCCGAAGGTTGCAGGAACAGCAACTCATATTTCGCTTGGGAACCCTGCAGCCCAAGGGTATCAATGTGGACTTCACAAGCTTCAAAATCTCCCCTCCCCCTACCGCGTCCCAAAACCAGCCCAGCTTGTCCCCGCTCCCTAACCTGTCCTTCTCCCACCTATCCCCTATTCCCACCTCAAGCCCCACCCCTATTTCCTACCTACTAACCTCATCCCACCCCCTTGACCTGTCCGTCGTCCCTGGACTGACCTATCTCCTCCCTACCTCCCCACCTACACTCACCTTTACTGGCTCCTTCCCCGCCTCTTTGACTGGTCTGTCTCCTCTCCACCTATCTTCTCCTCTATCCATCTTCTATCCGCCTCCCCCTCTCTCCCTATTTATTTTAGAATCCCCTTCCCCTCCCCCATTTCTGAAGAAGGGTCTCGACCCGAAACGTCAGCCTTCCTGCTCCTCTGATGCTGCTTGGCCTGCTGTGTTCATCCAGCTCTACACCTTGTTATCTTCTATAACAATTATTCTTTTTAGATTTTGTCAAACTCTGTCTAACATAAGATTGATTATTAGTGCCCAAGGTCTGACTGCCTCTTCTATTTTCCTCTGAGACTATTGTTTTCAACAATACCCAAAACTGAGTATCTGGTTGAGACAGGAATAGCCACAGGAGACTTTTGAACTACCTTCTTACCTATCCTGACAGTCATTCATCTATCTCACTGATCTGGCCGTGTAATCACTTCTGTAAATCTACCAGCCATCTAACTCTGTCACTTGTATGCCCTCAATATCATTAAACCTAAAAAGAAGCAGCTTACAATGGTACCTTATATACAAAATAAACTACCTTTCCTTACCCAAAGAGTTAATATTAGGCATGCAAAAAATAAGAAATAACAAACATATAAACCTTAAATAAAATCAACTACTTAGCTGAACAATCAAATTTTAGAAAAAGACTCCTTAAGTGGTCCAGCAGACAGCTTTCAATCTTCTGATAAATAAAAACAACACTCCAGAGTCATCTATGTGTAGGTCTCTCCAAAAGCTCCATAAACACAACTCTATTTAAGAAAAAAAACTCCTCCACGATTTTAAAATAATCTCTTTAGCAATGTTATAAAAAAAAACTTTTCTGTATGTATAATTTTAGAATAAACTCTCCTCCACAATTCTAAAAAAAAATTCTATTTAGTGATGTGAAAAACAATCTCTCTACGCATATAATTTTAGAGGGAAAAAATGCAAGCCTTCCAAGTGTAGGTATCTCCAAAATGTCTGTCATTTTTTTAAAAAATCACACTTCTTTTGGTTTTATTTTTGCGTTTTTGTTTTACTACAAAAGAATCCAAAATGTATCAATATGAAAATCTCATACCACTGAAATGTAATAACTGTAAAGAATTTAGAAGTAAATCTCAAAATAAGCCTGCAATCTCAGGAGCAGCCACAAAATCCACATTACTCTCAGCCCACCAGTTTAGAAGAAAATAAGATAAATAAGTTGATAAAAAGGATCCTCTTAAAAAGTTATGTCTTAGACAAACTTTCAGTTATGCCCTGCCACTTCCTGCTCCAATATGTTCTGGTTTGGCAAAGTATATACTTCTGTTCAATGACACAGTCTAGATGTGATGTAGCAAATGGGGAAAAAATACCCCCTAGGAATATACAAAGAAGACTAGATGCTACAAAGATAACTAAATGCATAACTCAGAGCTCTGTGTATGGATGTGGGTAGTATTCATAACAAAACAAACAAACTGATAGTGCACTTTGAAATATACACATGTGATCTGATAGTCAATATGAAGATAACATAGTGTGGAGCTGGAGGAACACAACAGGCCAGGTAGCATCAGAGGAGCAGGAAAGTTGACATTTCAGGTTGGACCTTTCTTCAAAAATTGGGAGGGGGAAGGGAGCTTAGAAATAAATAGAGAGTGGAGGGATGGGTCTGAGGAAGGTAGGTGGGATGGTGATAGGTGAGTGCAGATCGGGAGTGGTGGGGATTGGTCAGTGAGGTGGGAGAGAAGATGGATAGGTTGTCTTTAGAATCAAACACACACTCACACATATGCGTGCACACGCTATTTTGTTTGAAAAAATAAAACCAGCCTGACTCCAGGTTAAAACACAGACAGATTCTAAACAAGGCCTCACACCTAAAATGCATTGTCTGACCTGAAATATCACCTCTTGTATACACTAATAAAACCTTTAATTATCTCAGGGCAATGACTTGAAAGAAATTCTATGATTTGCATTTTAATAATAGAAACCTGCATCTCCTTTCTAACTGACTAAAGATTCAACAGGAGATGGTCAGCCAGCCATTTTTAGGATTGTTACTTTTCTGCTTATAAATTCTGTGTTGGTATACCTTCTCTTCCACACTACACACAAGGAAGGAGCAGAGCTCAGAAAGCTTGTGTTTTTTTGAAATAAACCTGTTGGACTGTAACCTGGTGTTGGGTGATTTTTGACCTTTCCAGCTTTTGGCCCATATCCCTGTAAACCCTTCCTATTCATATATCCATCCAGATACCGTTTAAATATTGTAATCGTGCCAGCCTCCACCACTTCCTCTGGCAACTCATTCCATATATGCACCCTCTGCATGAAAAAGTTGCCTGTGAGGTCCCTTTTATATCTTAGGCCTCTCACCTTAAACCTTTTCCCTCTAGTTTTGACTCCACCACTCTAGAGAAAAGACTTTGCCTATTTACCCGATCCATGCCCCTCATGATTTTATAAACCTTTAAAAGGTCACACCTCAGCCTTCAATGCTCCAGGGAAAATAGCCCCAGCCTATTCAGGCCTCTCCCTATAGCTCAAACGCTCAAAGCCTCCAACCCTGGCAACATCCTCATAAATCTTTGCTGAATCCTTTCTAGTTTCACAACATCCTTCCTATAATGGAGACCAGAATTGTACACAATACTCGAAAAGTGACTGAACTAATGTCCTGTACTGCTGCAATATGACATCCCAACTCCTATACTCAATGCACTGACCAATAAAGGTAAGCGTACTAAAGCCTTCTTCACTATCCTAACTACTGGGACATTTTTTGCTGGAGCATAGGAGATTGAGGGGTGACCTTATAAAATCATGAGGGATACAGATAAGGTGAATGACAGGTGCCTTTTCTCTAGGAATTTCAAGACTAGGTGGCATATTTTTAAGGCGAGAAGAGAAAGATTTAAAAAAGACACGAGGGCCATTTTTTTACACAGTAGTTCATGCGTGGTATGAGAAAGTTGGGGATACAGATATAGTTACAATGTTTAGAAGACATTTGGATAAGTACATGAATAAGAAATGCTTGGAGGAATATGGGCCAAGTGCAGACAAGTGGGACTAATTTAGTTCGGATTATGGTCAGTATGTACTAGTTGGACCGAAGGGTCTGTTTCTGTGCTGTATGACTTTATGAGAATGATGTTTTGGGTGGAAATTCTAAAGCTTAGGAACTGGATGGCTGAAGACATATCTGGAGGGAAGGTACAGAAACACAAGAAGCCAAAGTCACAAAAATGTACAGTGGTGAGGAGAGGATTGTATATAGAGCTGGAGGAGGTAAGAATGATAGGCCACAATAAGATGATAAAGGAGTTAAACATTGTCATGAGAATTTTAAAGTCAAAATTTTAGATGACTGCAAGTGAATTTTGCAACACCAAAGCCACACGTAAGTTAAAGTTATATCATTTTCTTTACTAAATATATATGCCTGGACTTGGTGCTTGTAAAGACTGCTAATCTGTCGACATTCACCATCATTGCTTCTCTAAAACTGACAACAGTTATTGCTTGCACAGTTAAACATGCAGCCAGATGTTGGTCTCAGAGATGCTAACTCTCTCCATCAGGAATGCTGGAGACTCGCAGATTGAAATCAAATAGAAATCACTGAAATGACTGGACTTGGCCTCTTGCATTATTAGGCTTGTTGTAAAGCCACTTGAAAATCTTGCCTTGAGAATCAAATTATGAGCTTGAAAATGAAATCATATATTTGTAAAATCTTAAATTTCTTCAGCTTCTAACTGAAGTCTGTATGTTTGTTTCAACCATTTATTTAACTCAGATAATCAATGCATTTCACATACTAGTTACTATCCGTGGGAATTCTTCAATGTAATTGGCTACTAACTCCACTTGGTAACATCACTGTTCCTGAGCATCTGGAAATCCCTTTGAATTGATATCAGATTTAAACTAAATCAGGAAAAAGGGAAATCCATGTCCCTAGTATCATTACATTTTTGTGGGTAGCTTTCGTCAAGGTAATTGACATTGCTTTGTTCCTGAGCATGAAATGTGAACCAAGATGATTTTATATGGAGGGACTAAAGAAATAAAAATAACAAAATAACTAAATGTTCATTTAGGGAATTAAAATAATCAACTTAATCATGGAGACAAACTTTAAAATATGCATTTGCGTGACTTGGCTAGTAAGATGAAACATTTGAGAAAATTAAATATTTGAGTCATGTGTGATGGTCACATGGGAAAATTAATTTTAATGATCCAATTGTAAATGCACCACTAGATCTTGCTGGTAAATTGTTTCCAGTGGTGGATTGCCATTGAAATGTGTGCCTGGGAAAAAGTGAAGCTCTCAGAACCTTTTAATTTTTGGGCTGTGCCAGAAAAATCCACTAATATCCAAAGCCTCATGTGAGAAGTAGCCGGAAGATAAAGTCCTGCCAACAGTCTGAAACAGAAAAGACCTTCAGGGCTTTAATTAAATGTACAATTCATCGCTGTTTGTTTCATTAACAGATGGTCAAACTTTGCGAAGAATTTTTCAAGATTATTGAGAGAATATTGAATTCCTGTTTTAAAGAGCTGGCACAAACCCAATAGATATAATGCCTCCTCCTGTGCTGTATATATGAATACATGAGTACTGTTTCATACATCATGGAAGTAAAACTTTGCGAATCATAATTTTTGAAGTAGTTCTTTCCTTTTCTTTTTCAGATTCTAAGTTGTCAGCTATCTAATCCAAATGTCCTAGGAGCGGACTGTTGACAGACTGTTCACCTACAGAGAGATCATAGAAATAATCTGATCCATTCAAGATCCATTCCTAATTTCCAGCATCAGTTTCTAGATAGTTGTCAGAGACCAAAACCCTATCTAATGCTCTTCCCTTCTCTAGTACTGATACTAATTTTAGACCACAATTATTAACCCGGGGAGATCAGTTTGCCACCTAAGGATTACTTAGAATTTAGAGAGGGCTGGTGTGGCAGAATGGTAGCGTCTCTACCCCTGAACCGGGAGACCCAGGTTCCAGTCTCATCTGTTCCAGAGGTGTGTAATAACATCCCAGAACAGGTTGTTTAGAAAAATAGGTTAAATATTTTTCTAAAAATTGCTGGTGGTAGGTGGGCTGTCTTGTCGCATAGTGGTAGTGTCCTTACCCCTGAACTAGGAGGCCTGGGTTCAAGTCTAATCTGCTTCAGAGGTGTGTAATAACATTGCTGAACTGGTTGATTAGAAAATAGATTCCTTAGAGGGATGTTGGAGTTCAGTGGTAGTGCCCTTACCCCTGAACCAGGGGGCCTGGGCTCAAGTACAATAACATCTCTGAATAGCTTGATTAGAAAATATAAAAAGA
>NW_025967870.1:17555-25000 GCF_021869965.1 Rhincodon typus | reverse complement strand
CCTGGAATCTAATTATAGAAATTAAGGTTCACTGTTGATGGTGACTTTGGAACTCAAGCTTTTCCACCTAGAAGCCATGTTCACTGTGACATGGAACTCATAGTCTGAAATGGTCTCATCAATCTTAGGAGGTCTGTCTCCTCCACCTTTCATTGTACCTTGCTAGTGCGTCTCATGAACTTGCTATCATCTTAATTGGTGAACTCCTCAACATAATACTGATGTTGTCTATCTCAGCTTTGATTGGGCAATGATCTATATAGACTGTCTACTGCATGAAAGAATGCTGAGAATGTCAAAGCGTGAAGTAACCTAATCTCCAAATTTTCCAGCAGTGTACTAATACTGTGGCGTCCAATCCCTCAGAGTCCCTTTAATAAATGGATTATAATTAATATTAGGGTTATTTTCGCCATTTCTGTTTTTCTCACAACATTGAACATGTATTTTTCCACTAGCTGGCTTTCTAAAAGGGAAGAATGCATCAGACAAAATGGCAGCAAATGATATCCTCATTCAGTGGGAATGTGTCGTGTTTTATATGATCGGATTAGCTAGTGAAGTGGTGTCTACTAATTCCTGAGTGCTGCTTTAATTGAAGTGCTGCCACAATCAATAATATTAATGGTGTGTATTCAACAGAGCAGTACAAAAAAATAATCAACTTCATGGATAGTAGGAACTGCAGATGCTGGAGAATCTGAGATAACAAGGTGTAGAGCTGGATGAACACAGCAGGCCAAGCAGCATCAGAGGAGCAGGAAAGCTGACATTTCGGGCCTAGACCCATGGCCCTGATTCAGCACAGCATCTGCATAATCATCACCCTAGTCTGTCATCTTCTAAAGCTTTATTCCCATTCCTTTCAAATATTTTACCCGAGAGTCTGAATGTTTCTGTGTTTCATTTCATAGCTTTGTCCTTACGCCCTCTTTCAGTTCCACACTTAGTTGAAGATACTAGCTCTTGCCTGAATACAGTTTCATAGGCATGAATGGCCCTCTTGTTCCTTGTGCAAGTGATTTACCTTTCATGTGGGAGGTTAGTATGTTCAAATAGCAAAGTATTTGAACATGGGAAGGCATTGTAGGCATGACTGACCCTGTCCTGAATAGACAATCAGTTACATGTACACACTGGAGGTGACCAGGAGCTGGAGATCTGGTGATTTTCCCTCTGAAGCACTGTCATGTTGATATAAGAAAAAAAGCAATTGGTGACCAAATGTTTCTCCATTTGAATCATAGAATCCCTACAGTGTGGAAACAGGCCATTCAGCCCAAAAAGGCCACGCTGCCCCTCCGAACAGCATCCCACCCAGACCCATTCCCCTACCCTTTCCCTGTAATCCGGCATTTCCCATGTCTAACCCACCTAACCTAAACATCCCTGGGCACTATGGGCAATTTAGCATGGCCAATTCACCTAACCTGCATATCTTTGGACTGTGGGAGGAAACTGGAGCACCCGGAGGAAACCCACGCAGACACGGGTATGATGTGCAAACACCACACAGACAGTCGCCCGAGGCTGGAATTGAACCCGTGTCCCTGGCACTGTGAGGTAGCAGTGCTAACCACGGAGACATCGTGCCACCCCGATTCAGAAAACATCTGCCCATAAGGACAGACAGAATGGGAACATTCACATTTTTAATGCATTCAGGGGATGTGGGCATTGCCCATGGGGATATGGTGCCAATCAAGTAGCAGCTTTGTTCTGGGTGGTATCAAGTTTCTCAAATGTTCTTACAGTTGGACTCATCCAGGCAAATGGAGAATATTCCATTACATTTCTTACTTATGCCTTGTAGATAGTCGACAGGCTTTAGAGAGTCAGGAAGTGTGTTACTCACTGCAGGGTTTCATCATCTATGACCTGCTCTTGCAACCATAAATGGCTGGCCCAGTTCAGTTTTTGGTCAATGGTAAGCCCCAGGATGTTGATAGTGGGCACTCATTGATGGTAATGTCATTGAATGTCAAGGAGCGATTATTAGATTCTCTCTTATTGGATATAGTCATTTCCTGGCACTTGTGCTACTTTGCACTTGTCAGCTAAACCTGGATATTGTCCAGATCTAGGTGCTTTTAAACATTGAGTGTCTGAGGAATCAGTATCTGTATCTTTAGTATCTGAGCATTTGCAAATGGTGCTAAACATTGTACAGTCATCAACAATCATCCCCATCTGACCTTATGATGGAGGGCAGGTCATTGATGAAGCTGCTGAAGATGGTTGGGCCTAGGGCACTACCCTGAGGGACTCCTGCAGAGATGTCCTGGACCTGAGATGACTGACCTGCAAAAACCACAACCACCTTCCAATGTGCCAGGTATGACTACGACCAGTTGAGAGTTTTCCCCATGATTCCAATTGACTCGGGTTTTGCTAGGGTTCCTTGATGCCACACTCGGTCGAATGTGGCCCTAATGTCGAGGGCTGTCACTCTCACCTCACCTCACTTCTGGAATTGAGCTCTTTTGTCCATGATAAAACAAGGTTGTAATGAGGTCAGGAGCTGAGTGGCCCTGGCAGAACCCGAACTGGACGTCAATGAGCAGGTTATTGCTGAGTAGGTACTGCTTGATAGGATTAGTGAATACACTTTCCATCACACACTCAGCATTTCAGGTTGAAGAGTGTCGCAAATGTTTCAGGCTTATCTTTTGTTCTGAGGAAGGGTCACCGGACCTGAAACGTTAACTCTGTTTTCTCCTCCACAGATGCTGCCAGACCTGCTGAGCTTTTCCAGCAACTTTGTTTTTGTTCCTGATTTACAGCATTCGCTGTTCTTTTGGTTTTTATTTTTTGCACTGATGTGCTGGGCTTCCCCATTATTGAAGTTGGAGATGTTTATGGATCCTCTTCCTCAGGCAAGTTGCTTAATTGTCCACCACCATTCATGATCAGATATAGCAGGATTCAGAACAGAGGATTCGTGCTGATCTGTTGGTTGTGGAATCACTTAGCTGTCTGTCTGTTACTTGCTGGTTGTGCACTTTGACACACAAGTCGCCATATTTGGCAGCTCCATCAGGTTGACTCCTGATGTTTAGGTATACCTGGTGCTGCTGCTAGCATGCCCTCCTGCACTATCCATTGAACTTCATCACTTTTCATTCCTATCGCATTTGAAAACCCCACAATGCCAAAGCATTCACTGAGCAGTGAGAATCCTTTCACATCACCTTGAGGTTAATACTGCTCTTGTCCAACTCAGGAGGTGTGGGAAGTTTTGTGCTACAGGCATCTTACATTTTCTAGGGTTAGTCTGCAGTCAGCGTGAGTGTGAAGTGTTATACTGGTTGTTTCTCTGATACCGCTTCATGGTAACGCAAAAGTACAACAGCGCTCAAGGGGCTATGTTTACTTATTTATATGCCAAGTTAAAAAGAATATGCATTTATATGGCGTCCCATCTTAGGATGTTGCAATGCCCCTTATATCTGAAGGTTTTTTTTTCACAGCATAGTGTAATGCACAAATTGGTACTTTTCGGGTGAAATATGTTGATTTTACTAAACAAGTCGGTTTATCGTCTACCTCCTGACTGTTCTCAGTAACCTCTGAGTTTGAACTGTAATGTCGGAGTGTGTAACGCCTTGCTCATTGGAAGACCAGGATCATCTTGTTTATAATGACAGGCTCACAGCAATGCTCAATCCCTTCAATAATCCAATTGATTTAAATAAAACTGTCTTTATATTTGCGAGTCACGGTTTGCCTGTTTGTTGAAAATCAATTTTATGATGAACTCCTGAAACACGAGGAAGCAGGAAGGCAGTAAGGGTGAAGTTTAGCAGAAGTAGTCGCTGAGCTGGCAGACTGGTTGGACAGGTTAAACGAGCAGCACGTTGACTCGAGACAGTTTGAACTGCACGTTCTTCATTCACTTAGACTTGCTGATTCTTTCAGTCCGCTTGCTTGTTTTTCTTAAAAAAGAATAATTGGGGAGTTTTCCTACTAAAATGAAGGTGGTATTTTTATTATGTGTTTGGATCCCATCTGCAGTCAGTGTCGGTAAGTCAGAGAACTGCAACTTTATCAAACTTAAGTTCTTTCTTAGTACACTTCTTTGTTTGATCGATTTCGTTTTGTTTCCAATAGATTTACTTTTAAAAAGTTCTAAACTAAATGTCGTGTCTCTTTTTCCATAGTTCTGAATTTCAAACCAGAAGTTTCCTTGACCTCTGACCTTCTAGTGATCCGAACTGCGACCACTATCACTCTGAGCAAGCCGATTTGTCTCTTTACTAATGGTACTATTGTGGAAGTCTTCGGAGTGCAAGCAAACTCGACCTGTAAGTCTTTAGAAATAGTTGAGATGAAGCGGATTGTACAGCGTTTTCATCGTCTGAAGCGCCTCCCTGTTTCTCTACTCAGGGAGTCCTGCTACATTTAAATTACCAATTAAGCCATTAAATTAAAATAAGGCGCAAATAACTGGGGCATTTCAAATCAGGAAAGTCAATGCATCGATTGGAAAGTGCAATTCACTAAATAGATCTTTGTGCCTGAACTCGTTGCCATCACTGGTATCTGGGGCTACAGCAATCTTTGTGTTTCCTTGTTGGGTCGAAGTTAAATTTGGAGCAAGTGCACTTCATAGGATATCAGCAGTGTTATAGTGCAAGATGAGACCATTGGGCCCATTAGTGGCTGTACAGCCCCTGTGAATGTGCAATCAATTTAGTGCTACTCTCCATAATTCTGCACCACCTTCCACTTTCACATCATGGTCTAATTTTCCTTTTTAACGGTTCCGATGAACCTGCCTCCATCACACGCTCAGGCTGTGCATTCCAGACCCCAAATGCTTTCTGCATGAGTTTTTTGTTTTGTCTCGTTGCTTCTTTTGCCTAGTACCATGACTCTCTGTCCACTCATTGTTGAACACTTCATGGAGGGGAACAGGTTCCTTTGATCTATTTTGTCTAGACCCCTCATGATTTTTAAGTACCTTGACTAAGTTTCCTCTGTACCTTAGAATCATAGAATCTCAACAGTGTGGAAGCAGGCCATTCGGCCCATTGAGTCCACACTGACCTTCTGAAGAGCATCTAATGCAGACCTACACCCCCTACTCTATCCCTGTAACCCTGCATTTCCCATGGCTAATCCACATAGCCTGCACATTCCTGGACACTATGGGCAATTTAGCATGGCCACTCCACCCAGTGTGCACATTTTTGGCCTTCTCAAAGGAAAAACCATAACTTCAATCTTTCTGGATAGCTGAAGTTCCTCACTCCTTCACCCATTCTTTTGAATCTTTTCTGTATTTTCCTGTAAAGTCTTCATCATTCCTAAATTGTGGTGCCCTCATTGAGGCTGAAATAGTTATACAAATTTAACACTACCTCCTTGCTATTGTGCTGTATGCTCCTATTTATAAAGTCTAGGACATTGTATGCTTTGTTAACTGGTCTTTGAACCTGTCCTGCTACCTTCAATGACTTATGTATATAGACACCCAGGTCCCTATGCTTGTACATCCCCTTTAAAATTTGAGCTTTATTTGGTATTGTCTCTCCATGTTCTCCTGCCAAAAGTAATCACTTCACATTTCTCTGCAATGGTTATCATCTGCCACCTGTCTGCCAATTCCAGCAACTTGTTTGCAAACGTTTGAAGTTCTACACTATCCTCCTCACAGTTAAACAGGCTTCAAGTTTTCTATCATCTGCAAAGTTTGAAACTGTGCCGGTCTGCCAGAGAATGTCAGTATATGTTGGGAATATATATTTAGGGAAAAAAGACTGCTGTCCTTACTTGGTCTGGCTATGTAACTCCAGACCCACAGCAATGTGGCTGATTCTTAACCGCACTAGGGACTGCCCTCTGGGCAACTAGAGATGGGCAATAAATGCTGGCCTAGTAACTGACACCTGCATTCCATGGATGAACAATATAAGAAACGTAAAGGCCCCAGCACTAATGCCTGCAGAGCACCGGCTTATGATATTGTAAAATTAAGCTTAAGAGGAAAGCACGGGGGAAGGTGTAGGGAAGTATCCCAGAGCTTGGAGCTTTGGCAGCTGAAGGTGTGGTTCAATATTGGGGATGTACAAGAAGCTAGAATTACGGGAGTGCCAATACCTCTCTGGGTTGTGTGGCTCAAGGGGATTCCAGAGGTTAGGAGGGTGGGGGCCATGGAGCACTTTGAAAAATGAGTGGTTTTTGGTTGAGTGAATATAGGCCAGCAAGACATAGTGACGATGTCATTGGACTAGTAATCCAGAACCCCACGTTAATGTTCTAGGGACATGGGTTTAAATCCTACCATAGCAGATGGTGACCTTTTGAATTTAAAAAAATCTGGAACAAAAAGCTAGCCTAAAGGTGAAAATGTCACCACTGCTGATTTTTGTAAAAAACCATCTTGTTTGTTCATGTCCTTTCTTCGGGAAGAAAATCTGCTTTACTCACCTGGTCTGGCCTACATGTGACTCCACACCCACAGCAATGTAGTTGACTCTTAATTGTCCTCTGGACAATCGGAGATTAGCAATAAATGCTGGCTTAGTCACTGACACCCACATCCCATGAACAAATCACGGTGTAATAGGGGAATGAAACTTGATGCAAGTTAAGACACAAGAAGTAGAATTCTGGATGATGATGGTTATGAAGCATAATGTGTGGGAGACCAGAAGTCATGCTCAGAGCAGGCAAGTCTATGCTAGAGATAACAATGTCCTACATGAAAGTCTTCAGAAGAGGATGAGCTGCTATGGAGATCCTGTCTGCCTGCTTAGATGGACATAAAAGATCCTGTGGTGATATTCTACTACTTTTAGAGAAGAGCTGGTACCCTGGCCAATATTTGTCCCTCAGCGTCTCGCAAACAGAATATCTGATCATTCACACATTTACTGTTTGTGTAGTTTGCTGTCACATTTCTTACATTTACAACTTCAAAATGTCCTTTGGAATTGTTGTGGTCATGAAAAATGTGACATAAATGCAAGTCTTTCTCTTAGTCTTCTGCACATAGGAGGTCTTGTCGATGGTAACAATATGAAAATGGAAGTTCATCTCAAGATCAAATTTGACAGTTATAAATGGAATGGCTTAACCTCAGACTATTATCTGAGGGAGGGCTGGGGAGGTGGTCGGACATATTAGTTAGGAAATGAAGAAATTGGCTTTGGTCTTCCCAATAGTGAGAGGAAAGTTCTGCCCCCCCTATTGTAGATATTTTTAAAATAAACCATTCTGAGATAATCTTGCACACCTCTGGAGCAGGTAGGGCTTGAGCCCAGGCCTTCTGGCTTAGAACTGGAGACACTACCACTGTGGCTCAACAGCCTTCACTCCTGTTGTTTTATAAAGGGTCTGAAAATGTTAGAGTATTCTGCCAGGTCTTTAAAACACTAATTAACTGAGTTATTGAGACAACAAGGTGCAGAGCTGGATGAACACAGCAGGCCAAGCAGCAT
>NW_025967870.1:0-17155 GCF_021869965.1 Rhincodon typus | reverse complement strand
ATGCTGCTTGGCCTGCTGTGTTCATCCAGCTCTGCACCTTGTTGTCTTGGATTCTCCAGCATCTGCAGTTCCTACTACCTCCTTAACTGAATTATTGGTGAGTTTCCATGACTGATCTGTCTTGTGGATTAACAATAAAGTGCCTTGAGGTTTCATCCATTTTAAGCAGGAAAACATTCATTTGAATCATAGTTTTTGTTGTGAGAGTAGAGATGTCCAACTAAACATCTTTTGAAATAGTGATTGGTAGCCAAAGTACTCCTATTGCAGTAAGAGTGCTTCATTAAAATAGCATTAGGTAAGCCATGTGATGATATTCTGTGTTAGATAATGGTTAGAACATTTTTATTGGACAAAAGTATATTGTTCTAGAACAAAGGTTGCTTTTACTGTGGTGCTGTTCCTGATCTTTAGGTTTACGCTATTGGTACACCTTGACATTTTTTATGGAAGGGTGCTGGAACAGTAACAACATCTCTAGACTGATAATCCAGGAAATACTCTGAGAACATGGGTTCAGATCCCACCATGAGTAGTGGAATTTCAATTCCAGGTTTCTTTTATTCATTGAATTTAAAGCTAATCTCATTAATGTTGGTTATTGAAACTATTTTTGATTGTCATAAAACTCATCTTGCTTACAAATGTAAGATAGCAAGAACTGCAGATGCTGGAGTCAGAGATAAGAGTGTGGAGCTGGAGGAACACAGCAGGCCAGGCAGCATCAGAGGAACAGGAGAGTTGACGTTTCGGGTCAGGAGAAGAAGGATCCCGACCCGAAACATCAGCTTTCCTGTTCCTCTGATGCTTCCTGGCCTGCTGTGTTGCTGCAGCTCCACACTTTGTTATCTATTGCTTACAAATATCCTCAATTTAAGGGAAGGAAATCTGCCATCCTTACCTGGTTCAAAGGCAGTTAGAGATGGGCAACAAATGCCAGCCTTGCCAGTAATGCCCACATGCCATAAAAGAGTAAGGCACTTTTTTGTAATATCTGGAGTAGTTTCCTTACCAAAAGTTAAGAACAGGAACAAGTCAATTTCAATTGCCTGTGATTAGTTTCCTCCTTTAGCCTACAGGATGGTGAAGATGTGCATTCAAACAATAACTTCTGTTTCAAAATTTGCTACCTTTTTGTCATTTAACATTGTCGGGAAAACTAAATAAACCAAACAGCTGAACTGTTATTAATAATACTTCTGTTTGCAGCACTCCCAAATGAAATTGGTCCTACGATCAAAAATTATCAACAAACAAGAGGAGGAGCAACTGGACCATACCGTGCTGCAAGCTTTGTCATCGCTACCTGTACCTCTTCACCTTTCATGGCGAGCACAGATCCTACAAGAATCCAAGCTGAGATTGATGAATATCTGTTCAGAGCTGGAAATGATGTCCAGTGCTTGAACCAAGTTAGCAACCCTCCAGAGATTTGTAATGCACCACTCGAAGCTGGTGCAACATACAGGTAAAAGATCTAAGTCTTTCTTCATACTGGGAACTGTGGGAAAAATTTTACACCAGTTCCAGCAGACAGAAATGTTCCTAATTGTTTAATTGTAGCGAAGCTCTTTATACAAAAGCAAAATACAGTATCTGGTCGGGAAATTGGAGACTCCAACTGAATGAGCCAAAGGCGGAATTTGGTTCAGACTAGGAACTTGGCACAGAAGGGAAACAATGTGCTTTTAAGTACTGATTGCTGTGCCTGTCTGTCTCCTTGGCTGGTGTACAAGGTCACCCAGGTCCCTTTGCACATCCACATTTTCCAATACATCACCATTTAAACAATACTTTGCTTTTCCATTTTTCACAGAGTATACGACTTCACATTTGGTCACGTTTATGCCATATGTTTACCCACTCACTCAACTTGTCTAAATCACCTTGAAGTCTTCTTGCATTCTCCTTGCAACTGTCAATCCCACTCAGTTTTGAGTCCTGAACTGACTTGGAAATGTTGCACTTGATTCCCTCGTCATTTATATACATCGTGAATAGCTGGGGCCCAAGCACTGATTCTTATGGTACCACTAGTCACTGGCCGCCACTTGGAAAAAGACACCTATATTCCCAATCTGCTTCCTGTCGCTCACACAATTCTTAATCCATGCTAATATATTACCTTCTATTCCATGTGATTTAATTTTGCCCACTAACCTCTTATTGCGACTTAAATTAAAAGCCTTCTGAAAGTGCAAGGACACAACATCAATCGATTCTGTCTGATCTATTCTACTTATTAGATCCTCAGAAACCCCAGTAAATTGGTGAAGCATGATTTGCCTTTCATCAACCCATAATGGCTTTTTCCAATCCCATATTTGTCTAAATGTTCCGTATTATGTCTTTTATAATAGACGCCAGCATTTCTTCATTTCTGATGTTAGGCTAACTGGTTTGTAATTCTATTATCTTTTTCTTTTAACTCGCTCCTTTTTTAAATAGCAACGTGACATTTACCTCCAATTTGTAGGAATCGCACCCTGGTCTACAGAATTTTGGAAGATGACCACCAATGCATCCAGTATTTCCAGGGCCACTTCTTTAGTACCCTGGAATGTAGAATATTAGGCCCTGGTGATTTGCAGCCTTTTAACCCCATTAATTTCCCCAACACCGTATACTTTCTAATATTGACATCCTTCAATTCCACCCTCTCAATCTTGGATCCTCAAGCCTTCTGCCGTTTCTTTGATTTCCCCCATTATAATTTCCACAGCTTCTGATTTGTAAGGACCTATGTTTGTATTCCCTAATCTTTTATTTTATGGTTAGTTTTTATGTTTCCTGCAACTTTCTCTCTTTTTTTTTCTCCCTCTTGATGAAATGTTTTGTACTCTTTTGATGAATTCAAAAATGCTCCCAATCCTCTGGCTAGCATTTTATTTTTGGCAATTTTCTATATCTCTTTAGATCTAATGCTATCCCTAATTTCCTTTGTAAGCCATGGTTAAGCCACCTTTTCACTTTTTTTTGTTTTTATTTTTGCGCTAGACACAAATGAATAATTCTTGTAATTCATGCACACACAAGCTTTATATATTAGCCATTGTCCATTCATCATTAAACTTTTTAATAAGGCTCCCTAATCTATCCTTGCCAATTTGTGCCTCATATCCTCATGGTTCCCTTTATTTTGATACAGGACCCTAGTTTCAAATTTGACTACTTAATTCTTCATTAAGATGGAGAATGCTATCATATCATGGTTGCTGTGACCAAGGGACAACATTGTTAATTTGTCCACTTTCATTGCACAGTACCTAATCTGGAAAAGCCTGTTCTCTGCCTATTTCCTCAATGTATTGGTCCCAAAAAAAAAATCATGTATACCCTCCAGGAAATCCTACTTCACAATATCATTGCTAGTTTGGTTTGTCCAATCTTCATGTAAATTAAATTCACCCATCATTACTGGTGTACTCTTACTGCATGCTTCTCTGATTTCTTGTTAAATTCCTTCCCCTACATCTCCACTACTGTTTGAGAGTCTATAGACAACCTGCAACAATATTTTCTACCCCTTGGCATCTCTTGTGTCCGCCTCTAAGACTCTACAATATTGGAAGGATTGACTAACTAATGGAAGACTGAGTTGGGATAAGAGGGCATTTTTAGGGTAGCAACCTGTAACTTAGTGGAGTGTCACATGGATCAGTACTGTGGCCACAGTTATTTGCAATGTTTGTTGGTGACTTGAATGTTGGAAGTAGATGTACTGTTGGCATATTTGTGGATAATGCAAGTAGGTGGGAAGGCAAATGGTGAGAATGATAGAATCTATAGAAGGAGATATATTGAATGAGTGGTCAAAACCTTGGCAGGTGAAATATAACATGGGGAAAATGTGAGATTATGCATTTTGCTAGGAAGAGTAGAGGAGCTGAATATTTTTTTAAATGGATAAATACTGCAGAAGACTGCAGCACTGTGGGACTTTCTCAGTCCTGGTGCCCGATCACAAAAAAGCTGGCATCCAAGATTAGCAGATAAGAGGGAAGGCAAATAGAAAGTTGGCCTTTATTTCAAATCATAGAGTCATACAGCACGGAAACAGAACCTTCGGTCCACACCGACCATGTTACCAAAATAAACTGGTCCCATTTGCCTGCGTTTGGCCATATCCCTCCAAACCTTTCCTATTCATGTACTTATCAAAATGTCTCTTTTATAGAGTCATACAGTATTACAGCATGGAAACAGACCCTTTTGTCCAACTCATCTGTGCCGACCAGATAATTCAAACCTGATCTAGTCGTGTAACTGTACCCATATCCACCAATTCCTCTGGCAGCTCATTCTATGTGTGAATGTAAAAATAGGGAAGTCTTGCTAAAATCAAACAAGATACCATTTAGATCACAGATGGAATACTGCAAACAGTTTCAGTCTCCTTGCCTAAGGATAGAGGTACTGGCGCTGGAGGCAGTCCAGAGAAAGTTCACTAGGCTCTTATGAGGAGAGATTGAGAAAGTTGATCCTGTATTCATTGGAGTTTAGAAGAATGAGAAGTGACCATATTGAATCTTACATGATTCAGAGGCTAGACAGGGCGGGTGTAGAAGGTTGTTTTCCCTAGCAGGAGAGTCTAGGACCAGAGGGCACAATTTTAGTGTAAGGCTAGTCATGACAAATGGTTGTTGAGCCTGGGTCATTAAATATATGCAAGGCTGATATAGACAGATTTATAATCATTAACGGAATCGAAGGTTACGGGGAAAAGGCAGGAAAGTGGAATTGATGAAGATCACGTCAGCCATGATCTCATTGTGACAGCTGACTCAATGGATAGGCCAAATAGCCTTCTGTTTTTACCTTGCATCCACGTTTTAATGTCTTCGAATCAGAAAGCACAGGAGAAACAGTCGATCTGATATCCGAGATAGTAGGAACTGCCAATGCTGGCGAATGGAATGATTTCTGAAGAAGGGTCCAGACCTGAAACATCAGCTTTCCTGCTCCTCTCATGCTGCCTGGCCTGCTGTGTTCATCCAGTTCTACACGTTGTTATCATCATCTGATATAGTTTGTCTAGAGGGAAAGAGAGTAGCATGTAATGGAACTGAAGAAATATCAGTCAACTAGACGTTAACTCAGTTTGACTTTCTACAGATACTGCCAGATTTGCCAAGTTTCTCCAGAACTTTGTTTTTTATTTCTGTCTTAAAGATAACTTTACAGACATCAAATTAAAATCTATTTTGACCTGATTCAGTGATAACTTGAATGGATAATGCTGACTTCAAATTATTTCACATAGCAGACAACTTCTTTTATATTAGTGCAACTTCATTACTGTCACTTTCGGACCAGGATATAGGTGTTTAGGACTAGAATCTTCATAACTTAGCTAAAAGTCCACTACCTAACATCTTATGGCACCCTGAAAGATGGAGGACTGATGCATTCTACTTTCACCAGTGAGCCCCAAAGACAAAAGTAGGATAGGATAGGAGAAGGAACACCATACCAAGTCACCCTTTATTTACACATGGAGAGTCCTTGACACTGATCCAGCTTCGTCAGAGCCAGCTCAGAGTGAGCAGAAACTCTAACACCCCTGTTTATATCTGTCAGCTCCCTGATTGGAGCTGTTAATCTGGTCCAGTTAGGGAATCCATATTCTGAGGTCCACCTGGCTGACCTTGTTACAATCACTACAATAGGAATAGGAGAAATTTCCAGCTAATCATTTGGATTGATAAATATAACAATCACTTGCAAAAAAACAAGCTTTGCTGTGATAGTATGTAGGTGTAGTAGCATTACCTGGCTATAGATCAGAGACATGTACGTTTTGAGCATTGATTCTTGGTTAGCCATTGATTTAGTTTTATGGCATGTCAATGATTGCATTTACTTTTAACCTTTTCTCAAATCTCACAGATTCAAGTATGCTGTACGAAATGAATCTACAAAAGCAATTGAAGTTGAAACACTCTGGTCAGACTCCATCTCCCTTCTCCAAGGTTAGTGTTCCTCATTGTGTATTTGTTCAGTTTAGCAAGCAATAGCTTGGCCTGATCACATCAGTTTAATGAGTACCAGATAGTTGTACAAATTTGAAATGTACAGTTTTTATTTCCCTTCTCTTCCAACTCAGTCATAGGCTGGCAACTTTGGTTAGTCTCTTTAAATTAGGTTTGTTCTGAAATTCTGTTCTAGATTTGTGCCAGTCTTGTGCTGGAGTTTCAACTGAAGCTCTCTGTTCCAACTCTTTCTGCCTTGTACTTTATTTAATTTCCATTTAGAGTTTATAGTTTTCAAACAAAATCCTTTCCTCCTGTATCTCCTCTTTATTCTTCCATGGTCTTGCCCTTATAACAGATACTGATGCCTAAAAGTGGTCACTATATTCCAACTCGGCCTGACCGCTGCTAACACATGCAAATTACAAAGAAGATCCTTCTTTTTGAATAGTGTAATGTTTGAACCTATCTGTCCTATTTTCTTCAACACGGACAAATTGGACTGAAGGGTCTGTTTCAGTGCTGTATGACTCTGACTCTATAAAGCTGGAACTGCTTTAAATGCTCCCACTGTAGCCTAAGCAAGCATTATTTACAAGTTCAATGACGCCTGTAAAACTAGGAATGCCTTTTGACTTGAATTTTTCTGATTTCACTTTTGCCATTGGAGATTGGAGGGAATTTTGCTTTTGACCATTGACATATAATTTGTCATTTTGTAGTGCTCTGTGGATTGTTTCAATTGATGACTGTGACTTCAAAAACTGGTATTGGAGGGATGTAGAGTTCTGCTTCTTGCATTGCATGTTGCACCAAGTTCTGTGCTCACGCCACCCCCTGCCTGTGAAATCATTTTGGTTCCTGAACTCCCAATGTCTGCAATTTTTAATTCTTATGTTTAACTTCCTCCTTTTTTGATTTTCTTTTTTAAATTCCTAAACTATACAGTGTGAATTTCTCTAGATTGATGATTTTACATTTTTCTTTGAAATCTGTGTGTTCCAACCAGCAAATCTTTACTTGAAGGATTTACACTAACATTTTAATAATTGTTTATACAAATTTGTTTTTTTTTTAAAAAAACTACATCCTTTGTTCAGTATGAATCTTTCGGTGAGTTTTCCATCTGACTTTTTTAAGAGAGATTTTTGCCACAGTTGCATTGAATATTTCTGAATTTTGGTCTCAGTTCCACGGAATCTCTGGAATTTGGGTGTTGATTGTTGAGAGTTTGTACTAAACTGCTTTGTGGCTCCAATATATAAAGCTTCAGGCCCTGAGGACCTGACTGACCTGGACTGCACAGCCTAGCTGTTCTAAACACACAGGAAACATTTGCTTATTTTTCTTTACAGTGTGGCCAGGATTCTTGTACTTGCCCAAGTGAGATAAATTAACAAAATATGCTTCTAAAAGAAATCTGGGTGAAAGCTAATCTGTGTGAAGCTAATTGGATGTAAGCAAAAGCATGGAGAATTGAGGCAATAACTTTGCAGCACCAGATTTTACTTGGCTTCCAGTAGAACACTGAACATTTTGAAGTTCTAAATACCTTGTCAAGTGAAATGTAACAGGGGGGGTCATAGCGCTAGAAATCTTTCAAAGTTATCTCATGCATATAATGTGCTGCTAACAGACGTGCCTCAGAGTTTCTAAAATACTTTGGAAATCTTTGGTTAAACTTGACACAAGTGGCCTAAAGCCTGAATTGTTTCACAATTGCCGTACAGATTTTGAATTATCTGCTGTAAACTTTCTTCGAGAATCTGTTGCTAAAGAGTTGAATTTGGGATGACTGAACTTTGGAAAAGAGGAAATGGGGATCAATATATTGACTATAGTTGAGAAAGTTGGTGCTGTGCAATCCCATGGGAGCGGTGCAAGGAAATGCTGTGGTTGGTTGGCTCACCGAGCTGGTTTGTTAGTTTGCAGATGTTTCACCTGCTGGGTAACATCATCAGTGCAGCCTCTGATGAAGCGCTGTTGTGTTTTCCCGCCTGGTATTTAAACTCTGGGGTCCATTGGAATTTTAAATACCAGGCAGAAAAACACAACGCTTCATTGGAGGCTGCACTGATGTTAGCCAGCAGGGTAATGAAACGTCTGACGAACCAGCTCGGCGAGCCAACCTACTTCAACACCCACAGCCCGAGCTACAAATCTACTCAAGAAGCTTAGGTGCAGGGAAATATTTCAATTATAATTACAGGATGAATTATTTGAAATAGCTGAATACGTTTTAAAGTTGTTTTTGTTTTAAAAGAAATTGAAATGTAGATTATTTTTACAGTTTAATTAAGTCCTTCAAACAAAATGAAATTTGGGATTATTTCTAATGTTTGTATGCAGCATACATAAAGATTAATTACAGTGTAAATGTTATGAGTCTTCTTTTGACAGAGTCCTGCTCCGAACTCTATTCTATTTGTCTTTCTCTGCGCCCCTTCCAAAACAAAAAGCCAGCATCTCTATCGCCAGGGATTTGTTTCACTTCTTAAATAGCTATGTTATTTCATTTCTTAAGACTAATTCCTGAATGTATCCAGGGCACAAGTGTTTGTGTACGCGATCAGTTTGTAACACTTTTTTTTTCTTTGTTTCCAGTGGTGGAGCCTACCATTCTTAGTATTTCACCAGGTGGGAGGACTGGAGGAATGGTAGTGATCACAACAATTCTTTCCATTCTCCTCTTTCTACTTCTCTGTGCCTTTGCCACCATGCTGATCTTTAAGTTCTGGTGAGTATTGCGAAAGCAGTATGAAAGAACAATGTTAACGTTTCGGGTCTGGTGACCCTTCCTCAGACCCGAAACGTTAACTGTTTTTTCCTTCACAGATGCTGCCAGACCTGCTGAGCTTTTCCAGCAACTTTGTTTTTGTTCCTGATTTACAGCATCCGCAGTTCTTTTGGTTTTTATGACAGAACAGTGGACAGTCTTAAATGATTGCATTCCCACGTGATTTGTAGAACATGCAAAATTAATATTCTGTGATGTAATGTGATATTTAGAAAGGAAGAGTGGAGACATGGAACTAAATAGGAAGCCAGACACTCTTTGTGGTGGCAAAATTGTTGTCCCATTTCCCTACAACTTCTTGCTTATCATCAAAGCAGCTGCATTGCTTTCAAAATTGACCTGGAATTCATTTGCAAGCATCTTTGGGTAATTGAACTTGGGCAAGGTGCAAGAAACCTAACCAGACAAGAATGAAGAATCAGCCAATCTTTCTCCTTGTGCTTAGAAAGTGCTGGGAATGCAGCTAAGCTCAACCTGGTCCTCAAGACCTCGTGTATTAAAGCCTTCAGAAATCACGGATAACGACAAGAAGGAAAACCCTGCTTTTCTGTGCGCATTTTTCTATCCTGTCTTGAGTTTAGTTGGCAAGTATTGCAGATTTCCTCTTCAAAAGTGTATTGATAAGCTACATAGACGAACTGGCAGCAGTACAGTCACTATTGCAAGATTGCTTTTGGAAATGTTGGTTAAATATAAATTTTGCAAGTGTCATGGTGGGATGTTAATTCACTTCTACTGGATTTAGTCCAGTTTTTAGGTTATTAATCCAGTAACACAATTACTATACTACTGTATCCATAGAGCAGTTGAAACCTTCTTTTACTTACCATTTTAGCCATGTTTAAACTGTTTATTTCTGGCTATGATTAGTCAGTCACTGATGCAGCTATGGTCACAGACATGTTTTGATTTGACAGCTGCGTTATATTTAAGTCATTTCTAACTTTTCCAGGGTGTTTATGTAATGCTCAACAGTCTGTTCCCGGTTTGAGGTGTGGGAGCAGAAGGGACCACACGAATCATAATTTCTAAATAGTATGTGCAGTGTTGTTTCAGAATGTTTTGTCCAAATCCATACCTGTCTATCATATCTCTACTGACTCATTGAAACAACGGATTTACTGAAATTGTACTTTTCAATCCATGTGTAATCTCTCTCCTACAGGGGGTCAAAAGAATTAGTTACAGTGGAGCAGTCTGTTCCACGAACCTACACCACTCATGTGAGAAACAAGGGCTATTCTGACCGTATCTATTCGCAAGCAAGCAAACCTGATGCTCCACAACCAACTGACAAACTGCGTTACCAGTCTACTGTTGAGCCTGCTCAAGCTTCAGCGTAACATGCTATAAAGCTCCAAGTGATGTAAGTATTTATGTGCCTTGATTTGCTATTATGTATTCGTGTTGAGGATCTCCCCTGTTTTGGTCAAGTGCTAGAGGTTTAGGGATCAAACCTTGCATTTGGTTTAAGAGAACCCATCAGTACTTTGCAGCATTATGGATCTACTTGAATTGCAATCTAAGTTATCTATCCAAGATTCCATTTTACTGAAACAGTGACACTTACCACTGTTGTGAAGACCTCGTAAACTTGGCAGTTCCATTTTATTTTGAGGATGGTTCAAGGGCTTCAGTTCTTGAAACCTGAGTTTGAAAACCCTTGTTTTGGATCACTTCAGAAAATTAGCTATTCAAATGATCTGCTCTTCCCTCCTTACTGGCTACTGCTGGGACACTGGTCCCTCTTGCCTTGCTCATGTAGCCATTATGCATGAGAAATGTTACAGACCAGAGCCTGAAATTTATCCCTTCGCGTTGTATACTTTAGCAGAGGTGACTACTGAGGGGCTTACTAAAACAAATGAAAAATTCCTTCCTAATTTGGACACTGGGATGGATTTATACTGACACAGCTGAAATAATCAATTCAATGCAGACTGGTCAACAGAAATTTAGATGAATGAGATGGAGGTTTACCTTTGCCTGATTTTTATAAAAAAAAAAAAAAAAAATCTCAGGATAGAGGCTCTGGTGATGCTGTGGTAGTGCAGCTACTTCTGGGCCAAAATATCCAAGTTCATCTTGTCCTTGTTCCAGAGGTCATAACTTAATGTGTCCAAGCAGGAGCCTCTTATGGTTATTGTGTCTATACCTCTGGGCTGGAATGTCCAGGTTCAAGTTCTAACAACATATCTGAACAGGTCATTTCTTTTGTTTTCTTACAACAAATTTTTTTTTTTTTTTTTTTTTTTTTTTTAAGCTTGTTCTATATTTCTATGTAATGCTTGATTCAGTTAGGAACTTGTAACCAATCTGGTTAGGTTGATAATTTGCCAAACTGGAAACATTTGATTGTTACTTGACATCCAATGATTCTCTAGGGCCACTCAGACAGGTGCTGGGGAACCTTTGCTCTTGCCTTAATTAGTCCACCAGATCATCAAAGTCACTGAGCTGCTATCTTGGACTTGGTGACAGAGTTTATAAATTTTTGTTTAGTAGTTGGCATCAAATAGTTATTCACATTTTTAAGTGTGAACCAATTGAGCTTTGAAGACTTAAGCTGGAGAAGGCAATTTACTGCCCTAGAATTAATGTTCAGAGTTTTTGATTTGTTGCATTTACCAATAGATTCAAGTTTGAGAGTTGTGGAATATATATCCTGAAATGAATTCATGTTATTCTTGAACTCTGCATGTTAGGACACACACGTCCAGGGTTGATAGAACTTGACCCTGACTTTCCAGCCCAGAGATAGAGACGCAATCATCGTGAGAGGCTGTCAATTTTTTAAAAATTGACCTGCTTGTACACATGTTAACTTGTGGGTGGAGGCTTCCACCTCAATCTGTAAAGCAGACATGGAAAGAGGCTTCATCCAGTTTTTAGGAAATTCTGGACAACATTAACACCCAGCTTGTTGTGGTACTTCACCAAAATTAGACAGCATGTTTGATTTTCATCAGGTGGGAGTTGATATTGTTTCATATTGTACTAATGCTGGAATTCTGTCTCCAACCGATGCCTATTGAATAAGTATCTATTTTACTGGATGTATATTTTGGTCTGAGTATAGTCTGAAGATATTAGGAAGAAAAGTAATGAGGGTTGTTCTTTGTTTGAAGGATTGGGAGAAGACCGCATTAAAGTAATATATTTTTTTCCTGTTCAAGGATGGCAATTTAAAAATGAAGATGAAAACAGAGGTCAATGATGGAGGACGTAATGATCAGCACTCTGGATATCCTTCTGTTAATGCATAATACTGGATACCTTCTAACATAATGCATAATTATTGGAGCCCAAACTTGCTTTTCCAAACCCTATTGTTTAACAGATGGTGACTGTACAGGGATCGTTAAATTTCTAACTGTGACTTGGCTTAATCTTTGTATGTTATTTTCATGTATTCATTACTTAAAATGTAAAACAAAATATGTTTTTTTTTCTTCCTGTGTACTTGAGTCATCTTTGCAATGGCTGTTTTTCTTGAATAGCAGTATATGGTAAGAGCAAGATACTATAACTTCTGGAAATCTGACAAAAGGATATTAACCTGAATTGCTACCTTGGTTTCTCTCTCCAGATGTTACCAGACCTGCTGGATATTTTCAGCATTTCTGCGTTTCTATATCATGTTGTGACGACTGGTTTTCCAACTTCATCCCCCCCACGCCCCAAAAAAAAGACACGAGTTTCTTGTTGGGCTAACCTTCCACAGTTTCTATTTTCCTGCTGATATTCGTTAAATAATTCATGCTAGTAACTTTGGATGTTTTGGTAAGTTTGCCTGTAGGAGCATCATGACAACCTTATTCTGTTCTGGTTAAAACAGTTGCTTGTTGCGTAGATTGCCCCTTGCCAAGATGCCAATAATAATTACGTAGGAAGCCTGGCTTTCCCCACTGACACCAACCGCATCCTTCAGCATCTGCAAGTGCTTCCAAAGCTTCACACACCATTCTGACTTAGAACTACTTTTCTGTTCCTTCACTTTGAGGCAAAATACTAGCAGTCCCTTTTGAATACCATGAATAGCTCGTAACCATGTTACGCGCACAACATGGACTGCAGCGATTTCAGAAAATGGCTCATCCTCGATTTCTTGAGGGCATTGGGCCTTGCCAGTAATGCTCACGTCATGATTACCTGCATATTTGTTTTATTCTGAAACCACTTCCCTGTGCAACAGCTGTATCTGCATTTGTTGCACGTCCTCAGATGGCTTTTAAGAATAGAGCAGCTTGTGTATTTTTAATTCTGTTTTTGACTCCCAGGCAATGATTTTTTTTTCCCCCTCCATTTTTGAAAAATAGACTGTAATGTTCTCTTAGAGGGATTTCTTGGGAGCAGGAGGAAGAAAAAATAGGAACCGATTGATATGCTATCGAAACGGGATTTGGAGACTGGATTGTTGGAGACTGGATTTATGAAGACTGGATTGCAGATTGGAAGGTGATCAGACCAAGATCAGCAGGTGGTAAACATTCATGAGTATTTAAGAGTAATTTGTTGTAAAATATGGAAGAGAAGATGTGGGACAACTATCAGGTGAGAATAGGAAGTGTGTTCCACTATTTGTTTCTCAGATACTGACAATATTATTGAACAACTCTGCGGTCTAAACAGTTGATTCCTAGTCTTTAAACTTTGATATGTTTTCAACCAGTGTGGTTCCTCTTGATTTCAAGTCAAGTACATTTTGTATCCCAATTAGATAGTGCTGTATTCTCAAAAGGTTATCACAGAAAATGCTTCCTTCTCCACCCACAATTATTTATGGTTCATTGGAATGTAGCTGATGGCATTTTGATAATTTATTTGCATTTAATTAGCATAAACACACCCTTTTGTTCTTTGCCTTTCATCCCCACTCTTCCTGACTTTCCACTTAATTTTAAAACCTGGGCATTGCTAATAGTTTTTAAACAGAATTGGAAACTTATCACAAAACTTTCACAGTTTGTGTTGTCACAGATGCTGCCTGATGTGCTGAGCATTTCTGGTGTTTTCTTAATGACACGTTTGGCTAATCTGTGTACAATGAACTAACGCTTCCTCCCACCGCTTGCTATACTCTAAAGGATCAAGTTTTATAATTTTGCACAAAAGACGACCATCCATGTTAGTTAAGCAACTGAAATAAGAAGTGAAGCAAAAATGCAAGAATAAACTTGGCAGGCACTGGGGCAATGAGAAGACTGCATTATACAGAAGGCATGGGTCTTATGATTGCTGTCTACTCTATTTATAGAGGAAGGTTTACTAGAGTTTTTTCTTAATATATCGGAAGGACGAGGCACTGTGTCTCTTTAATTAGAAAGGAAATTGTCAAGTAGAACTTCCACTCCTGATGTAGTGTCCACTGGCATGCTAGAAAGTGTGGAGGCATCAATATTAGGTGCAGATAGAATCCACTTAGCTGTTGAAGCCTTGCCAGTATACACACCATTGAAGAGAGCTTGGTCAGAACCCCTAGAAAGCTAATTTAATGCCATAAAAGATGGCCACTCCGCAAATAGCCATGACATTCGGCACCAATAACCTAAAGCTATAACATAAGTGAAACACCATGAAATCGGTTGAAAATAACTGATGCAGGACAAATTCCCACATCAAAAACAGACCCCACTGCCCCATCTATTATCGCTGGTGAATAGTCACTACAAGTGCTGAATAATAGGTTTGTTTAAAATGCTTGTGGCTGTATTGATTAAGTTATGTCAATGATATAAGATGCTTCTTGTGTATCTCCAGTGTCCATTTGTGCACCATTGGCAGTGCTGCCTTCAGCCTCTGCTCTGGCGTTCTCTCCTTAAGTCTTTCCAGCACTTCAAGCTCACTCCCTCCTTGAAATTCTTTCCCAAAACTTCTCTTTGACCAAGCTGTTGGTTGGTGATCCTATCAAAATTTATGTTAATAATATTCCTCTCTCCTGTCCTGAGACTTTATTTTATGTAAAAGGAAACTTGTGATTGCAAATTGTTGCTGATACTGAAGATGCCCCCAGCATGATAACTAATTTTATTTGAGAGGAGCCCATTTCATTGTTTTCCACATAATTTTCATTCAATACTTTGAGAAAGCAAGATCTTGAGGACTTACTGTTTGTCTTTATGGTTGGGCTGTTGTATCCGGTTACTGGAATCTAAGTAGTGAGTAGAAAAGTAATTGTTGTGGTGTCCAAAACTGCTTTAACTCAGGCTGTGAAGAAAGCACACAGAGACAGCAGAATTCAAAGTTTCTGACGGAAGGGTTGTTCTGCCTGATGATTCCTTGAACACAAGATTTTTGTTTTCAGCTAAGGAAACAATGGGGTATCTAACTGTAAACGAGGGGAGAGCAGTGCTTTTTGCCAAGTGAATGTAGAATTATTAACGAGTTATTTCCACTGGATGAAAATTATCACTACCTTTCCTCTAAAGACTTCTCCAGTCTGAGGTCTGTTTTGAAGTATTTTAAAGTCATGAAAAGTTTCAGTAGAATAAATGAAGGTAAATTGCTTTCACTGGTTGAAAGAGTCACAAGTAACAAGATAGTAATTTAATGCTTGGCAAAAAGAACCATGGGCAACATGATTGAATCACTGTTGCATAAAAATATTTTTTCAGAAAGGAATTTTTCTTTGATTGAATTGCACTCTCACTCTGCTGAGTCTGCATTGGATGTTAATGGGCCTTCTAAAAATATCAGCACTGCAGCTTGTAGTACTGAGACACACTGCCGGATTCAAATGGCCCACACTTGTAAAATAAATTCATCTCCTAACCCTAACCCTAACCTTACATCCACTATAGTGACAATATTCCTGAAGTAGCCAAGTTTACATTTTTCTTAAAGCAACCTCTACTTCTTTTGAGGGTTGCATACGGACCAATGTAATACCTATACATAAATCATGCATACAACACTATAGCCAAAAATAAAGAAAATCTTAGCACTGACATTGCTGACCTGTATAGGCTCCTAGCCAAGAAATGCTACATATTGATTTTAAAATTCCAGTGGTTGCTTTCAAATTGTTCTGTACCCTTGATTCTCCCTATCTTGGTATTTTTCTTCAGTCCCAACAACCCTTCAAGATATCTGCATTCCTCCAATCCTGGTATCTTGTGTCTCCACAATTGCTCTGCCACGGATGGCTGTGCATTCAGTTCCCAAACCCCAGGCTCTAGGATTCCCTTCCTGTACTTTTCAATGCTCCTTTTCTTCGAGACATGATGAAACTTACATCTTTGACCAATATCTCCTTTTCTGGCTTGGTGTCATAACTTGTTTTATAACAAACCGATAGAATTATGATGGCACTGGTCATTTAGCCCATCCTATCCATGCAGGCTGTCTGAAGGAATAATTGACATAACTGACATTTGCCCATCCTGTCTCTATATCCCTCTCCTTTCTTCCTTTACAGATAATTTTAAAATGTAGAAAGCTTTATGGCGCAGAAGGAACCCAATTTGCCCATTGTCTGTGCCAATGAAAAATGAACTACTCAGCCTATTCCTGTTTGTCAGTACATGGTTTGTACCCTTTGAAGTTATGGGATTTCGGGTGAATTAATGAGTTGAGAATTCTTCCTCAACTATACCTTCAGGCAGTGAATTCCACACCCTGTCAACCATGTAGATGAAAATATTTCTTCTCCTCTATCCTCTAATCCTTCTCTTAATCCTGTTAAATCTAGGCTCCCTGGGCAACTGACCTTTCATAGGCACCTGCCAACCTTGTCCATCTCAATCAAATTTCTCCTCAGCCTTCTCTAGGCAGGGGAAACTAATCTCAGTCCATCCAATCTTTCCTCATAGCGGCAATTTTTCAGCCCTGGCAACATCCTAATAAATCTCTATGTTCCCTCTGCTGCAATTACATCCTTCCTGTACGGCGTGACCAAACTGCACTCACTCAAAATATAGCCACACTACTCTTTTATATTACTTTAACATGACAGACCTGTACTTTTATGCTCTGGCTCAGCTGCCGAAGGGAAGTATTGCATCAGCCACCTTAACTACCTGGTCCCACTACTTTCACACCCTTTATTATCCTCCTCACGACTTATTTCCCTAACTATTGTGTCATTAGAAATTGACAAACCGTAACTTTGTTCCTTGCACCCAAGTCATTGAAAAAAATTGGAAATTTTGAGTCCCCAGCGCTGATTCCTCTGGTATTCCACAGCTTATGAACCTAAAAATGACCTTTTTTTTTTTTTTTTGCATATATAACAGAAGGGTCCCGACCTGAAATGTCAACCCTCCTGCTCTTCTGATGCTGCCTGGCCTGCTGTGCTCTCCCAGCTCCACACTGTTATCTCTGACTCCAGCATCAGCATTTCTTACTACCTTTTTTTTTTTTTTTGCATGTTGTGTATTCCCTGTTC
>NW_025967869.1:0-25000 GCF_021869965.1 Rhincodon typus | reverse complement strand
AGAGAGAAGAATACCTACAGAATGATCAAAAGATCATAACAATTGGTGTGAGTGGAGTATCAGATAATAAGTCTCTGCAGGTAACCAAGAGTGTTGGACAGTCAGTAAAGTGTCAACAGCCGAATAACCAGCGAAGGGATGACCTATAATCTGATTAAGTGAGGCAGAGAGATAATTATAAAACATTAAAAATAAGGTGGTGCTGGAGACAAACTAAATGACTGGAATAACGTGATAGGTTTAAGAGTTGCATGCCGAGTATCTAACCAAAGCAATAAGTAATTCAAAACTGTTAAAAACTAGTTAAGGTAGAGCGATCATAACAATTTATCAAGATGATGCTGTCAAAACAGGACAGTAAGGAGGAATATGTGGCCCCCACCACACTGTTCTGTATCTGTAAAATCTTCCTTACTGTCCTGTTTTGATAGCATCACCTTGATAAATTGTTATAATCTCTCTAACTTATTTGGTTTGTGCAGTTTTGAATTACTTTGGTTAGACCCTCAGCATGCAATTCTTAAACCTATCACGTTATTCAAGTCATTTAGTTTGTCTCCAGCACCCATATTATTTTTATTTTTTCATAATTATCTCCCTGCTTCACTTAATCGGTTTATAGGTCATCCCATCGCTGGTTATTCAGCTGTTGACACTTTACTGACCGTCTAACACTCTTGGTCACCTGCAGAGACTTATTATCTGACACTCCACTCACACCAGTTGTATGATCTTTTGATCTCTCTGTCTATAAACTCTGTGTCTGTGTGCTCTTCTCTCTCGCTGCACCTGACAAAGGGGCTGCACTCTGAAAGCATGTGATTTTCAAATAAACCAGTTGGACTCTAACCTGTTGTCGTGTGACTTCTGACTTTGTCCACCCCAATCAAACAGTGGCATCTCCACATCATGTCCTCCAGAGGTCCTCAGCTTCACAGATGCCAGTCTTCAACCAATTCAATTCATTCCATGTGATATCAAATGGTTGAGGGCATTGGATAATAAAAAGGCTATGTGTCCTGTCAACATTCCGGCAGTATTACTGCTGTTATGTTCCAGAGCTTGTAGCAGCCCTCGTCAGACTATTCCAGTACAGCTACAGCACTGGTATCTACCCAACAGTGTGGACAATTAGCCAGGTATGTCCTGTACACAAAGAGCAGGACAAATCCAATCCAACCAGTTACTGTCCTATTGATCTGTGTAAAGTGATGGAAGTTGTCACCAGCAGTGCTATCAAACTGCTTCTGACCTCATTACAGCCTTGATTCAAACATGGACAAAAGAGCTGAGTTCCATATGTGGGAGTGATTGTCCTTTACACAAGGCATTATTTATTTATATATGTCATTAAGGAGCCCTAAGCAAACTAGAGTCAGTGGGAATCAGGGGAAAACTCTCTGATGGTTGGAGTCATGTCAGGCATGAAGGAAGATGGTTATAGTTGTTGGTCAGTCATCTCACCTCTAGAATATCCAGGCAGGAGTTCCTCGGGTCCTAGATTCAACCATCTTCAGCTGCTTCATCAATAACCTTCTCTCCATCATGAAATAAGAAGTGGGGATTTTGATGATTGTTCAATGTCCAACACCATTTGTGATTCTCACATACTGAAGCAGTCCGTGTCCAAATGCAGCAAGACCTGGACAATGTCCAGGTTTAGGCTGACAAGTGGTAAGTAATAGTCATTCTGTACCAGTGCCAGGTAATGATCATCTCCAGCAAGAGAGAGTTGAACCATCATCTTTATCCAATGGTGTTCTATCACTTAACGTCCTGGTGGTTACCATTGACCAGTAACTGAACTGGGCTATCTATATTTGTGAGTGGCACAGTGGCTCAATGGTTAGCACTGCTGCCTCACGGTGCCAGGGACCTGGGTTCAGTTCCAGCCTTGGGCAACTGCCTGTGTGGAGTTTTCACATTCTCCCTATGTGTGCGTGGGTTTCCTCCGGGTGCTCCAGTTTCTTCTCACAGTCCAAAGATGTGCAGGCTAGGAGGACTGGCCATGCTAAATTGTCCATAGTGTCCAGGGATGTTTAGGTTAGGTGGGTTAGACATGGGGAATGGGTCAGGGTGGGATGCTCTTCGGAGGGGCAGTGTGGACCTGTTGGGCCGAAGGGCCTGTTTCCACACTGTAGGGATTCTATAATTCTATGATATAATTACAGTGGCTACAGGAGCAGGTCAGAGGCTGGGAATTACTTAGTGAGTAACTCACTTCCTTACTCAAAGTCTGTTCACCAACTACAAAGCACAAGTTAGCAGTGTAATGGTATACTCCCCACTTCACGAATAAGTGCAGCTTCAACAGCAGTCAAGAAACTTGACACCATCCAGGACAAAGCAGCCCAATGATTGTCACCACATCCATTCCCTCCACCACTGATGCTCAGGAGCAATAGTGCATACATCTACAAAATGCACTGCAGAAATTCACCAAGTCTCCTTAGACAGCGCCTTCCAAATCTGCAACCGCTACCGCCTGAAAAGACCAGGGCAGCAGATGGCGGGAGCACTGCCATCTGCAAATTCCTTTCCAAGACACACCAGCATCCTGACTTGAAAATTTATCGCTATTCCTTCTGAGTCATTGAGTCAAAATCCTGGCATTCTTTTCTAATGGCGTTGTGGGTCTACCAATATCATTTGGACTGTAGTGGTTCAAGAAGGCAGATGAGCACCACCTTCTTAAGGGCTACTAAGGGTGAACTATAAATGCGAGCCGAGCCAGCGACACCCGTGTCTCACGTGTATCAAAAAGAAAACTGTACTCATTGAAATTCTGGAGGCCACCACTATAATTGCAGCAGAACCTGGATTGAATCATGCGGTTAAATTATTTTGGCTATCCTCACTGACCATTTCCCTACTTTCCTTTCTGTCAGTTTACTGAAGGTTTGACTTGTCCAGTCTCCCCTCATCTATGATATAATTAATAAATGACTGCAAGGTATTCGGTGAGTTGGCTGGGGAAAACGAAAGTAGGGAAACATTACCTCTGAGCATGTCTCATGTTCTCTTGATATTTACATGTACTTATTTGAACTAGAGATGACTGAATAATAGTCTCAAACGATAATTATGGCTGATTCGTTTCTCAACTCTTACTAATACAAAAATAATATTTTGCACATGCTGGAAATCAAATGAAAATTGAAAATGCTGGAAATACTCAGCAGGTGGAGAGAAAATCAGAGTTGACATTTCAAGTACATCAGTTCTGTTGAAAGTTAACATCTGAATCATTAACTCTTTTCATCTGTCAGACTTACTCACTACCTCCTGCATTTTCTGTTTTTGTTCTGATGTCCATAAATGCACACTCTCAGCTGAGAACAATTCCTAATAACCTAATGAAAGAGCCTAGGATCCCTGACTGCATAGTTTAGATACCACATTGATCTACTGTGCCTGTCACTTTTTTTATATGAAAGACATTAACTTCAATCATTTCCTTCATTAAATGAACTGATGAAGCCTTGTTTAATATAACATAATGTTTATTTATGGCGGTTGATTTCTTGCTTTTTTGAATGGGGTGAGGAAGAAACCAATCCATTACAATGTCAATGCCTTAACTATTTTAATAATTATCCCTTTACAGATCTACACTGACTTTGATGAAATTAGGCAAGAAATAGAAAATGAGACAGAAAGAGTTTCCGGTGGCAATAAGGTAAAGATAAAAATCAATTGGGTTGTGGCGCAAACTCCATAAACTTAAAGCAGATAACTGAACAGTTGATTCTTTTTACATGTGTGTCACTTACATTGATTAATAAATGTTTAGTATGTGATGTTCACATGGGCCTCCAGTTTTTAGTAGTATTTGAGTACTCACGAAGAGAATAATTGACCATAAGACCGTTAGAGCAAATGTAGGCCATTCAGCCCATCAACTCTTCTCCAAAATTCAACATGATCACGGTTGATCTGATAAAGCAGGAATGTGGAATTGAGGATAATCTCCATAACCCTTGATTCCCTTAATGATTAGAAATCTATCTCAGCCGTGAATTTACTTAACAATCCAGCCTCGACAGCCGCCTGTGTTAGAGAATTCCACAGAATCAGCACCCTCTGAGGAAAACTGTCCTCCTCATCTCCGTGTTGAATGGGTCTTTCCTTACTCTGATATCGTGCCCTTAAAACATGGATGGCCTGGATAATTTCACGTCATGGAGATGTCGCAAAACTTAACAATTCTGTAAGTAAGAAGAAATTAGCAACAAGTATGATGAAGATTCATTATTTGTAATTGTAATTTGATTTCTAAAGGGGAGAAAAAATGGATTTTGGTTTTCATTTTTGTGAAGGTCTGATTTGTCATTCTTTTAAAGGTCACAGCAAGGAATTTTGAACAATGAGTTCAGAACAGCGTTTCTATGAAATCATTTGATTTTAGCTAAATAGATAGTAAGCCACCCGGGGAGGCAATTGCTAAGGTATTTGCTGACTTGAGTTTTACAACCCCAAAAGTGAGAGAGAAGAGAGAGACCGATGGTTGTGAAGAAAATTCAAAAAAACATATTGTGTGAGCTACATAATACATTTCGTATCTTACCATGGTGTGAAATTACTCTTAAGTATTAAGATGATACTTAGAGTTTGGATTTTGAATGAAAAGGCACTATCAATATCCTTAGAGTTATTTTATTTTATATATCTGATAATGCCTAGAGAATTTATTCTAATGCCCTTCAGAGAAGCAAAGCTGCCATTCTTGCAAGATCTGGATTATACATGAAACCACTGTAATGTGGTTTTTGACTCTTAATGGCCCTCAATAGGCATATTAAGCCACTGGGAAGACGGACAATTAGGGACGGGCAGCAAATGCTTGCCCTACCAGTGATGCTCACATTCCATGAAAAAGAGAAAAAGAATTGATTGTCATATGCAATCCACTGAGTCTGGCCTCCGTGGTATATCAGTGATTCCTGCCAAATAATCATTTAGGAATTTGGGGACTGTAGAGAAAAGGAATTACTTTGAAACTGTCATTTTAATGCATAGAGTAAAGACTGTTTTCATGATGCAAGAATTTTCTCTTTGACAAAGAGTACTGATGGTGATTTGCTGTGGCCAGTTGAGTTGATCTGTTGAAATTCTAGGAAAATATTTGGGCATTTAAGGGCTATTTATATACTCTCATTGATGTCCTAAATGAATTTTGAACACTGCTGTTTCAAAATGAAATATATTTTGTGTAGATACAACATAGTGTGGAACTGGAGGAACACAGCAGGCCAGGCAGCATCAGAGGAGTAGGAAAGTTGACATTTCGGGTCGGGATCCTTCTGCAGAAATGGCCCATTTCTGAAATGTCAACCCGAAATGACATTTCTGACCCGAAATGTCAACTTTCCTACTCCTCTGATGCTGCCTGGCTTGCTGCATTGTTCCTCCAGTTCCACACTGTGTTATCTCTGACTCCAGCTTCAGCAGTTCTTACTATCTCTATATTTTGTGTAGGCAGTCTCAAAACTGGAAATGCACAGCAAACTAAACACTTTGGTCCAGAAAGGCAGAATGAAATTAAAACATTGTGAAAGTGGCAAAAATATCCTCCAAAGCTACTCTTAAAACTTGGTGAAGTCATGGTTTCCAAAGCCTATATTTAATACAGTTATTCCTATTTCATTTATACCCTTTTTTACTGTTGCAGGGTATTAGTGTTGAACCAATTCACCTCAGGATCTTCTCACCACATGTGGTTAATCTGACACTTGTCGATCTTCCCGGAATGACAAAGGTAAAGTATGTTTCAACCCTCACTTGTCATCCAGAGCTATTGGAATTTGCTGTTCATATTTAATTAACATTCATCAAGGTACCATGCTCAACTGATCCAATAATTACTGCAAAAGGTAGCATGAATTGCATCCAATCCTGCATTAGCAATTTCTGTCCTATTTCATTTCACTTTTTTTTTTGTACCTGTTTTCCCAGCTTTCTTCCTTCCAGCACAAAAATCAGTAAACATGCAAGCTTATAGTTCTAGGGATAAGGGGACTTTTGTGGCATGAAGGTAATGTCCCTATCTCTGAGCCAGTGGGCTGGATTCAAGCCCCACCTGCTCCAGACCTGTATTAGTATAGGTTGATTTAAAAATATGTAGTTCTATGGATAGAAACAACTTGCCCAAGTGACCATTTTTGTTAGAAAAGTTTGGGTGCTGACAAGCTATTCAACTGAGGCAATTATTTTACAGAATCCAGTTTCACATTTGTTTGACTGTGAAAGAGGCTATCTAAAATTACAAAGTTATCTTGATCTTTTGGGCTAATGGGCTAAAGAGTGGCAGATGGAGTTTAATTTGGATAAATACAAGGTATTGCATTTTGGTAAGACAAACAAGGACGAGATTGGTACAGTTAATGGTAGGGTCCTGGATAGTGTTGTAGAACAGAGAGACCTAGGGGTTCAGGTACATAGTTCTTTGACAGTTGTGTCACAGTAGACAAGGTGGTTAAGGTGTTTAACATGCTTGCCTTCATTGCTCAGACCATTGCGTATAGGAGTTGGGACATCATGTTGAGGTTGTACAGGATGTTGATAAGGCCACTTTCGGAGTACTGTGTACAGTTCTGGTTGTCCTGCCAAAGCAAGGATATTATTAAATTGGAGAGGGTTCAGAAGAGATTTACAAGGATGTTGCCAGGACTGGAGGGTTTGAGTTAAAAAGAGAGGCTGGATAGACTAGGACTTTTTTCACTGGAATGTAGGAGTTTGAGAGGTGACCTCATAGGTTTTTATAAAATCATGAGGTGCATAGAATGGCAGGTTTCACTTCCCTAGGGTAAGGGAGTTCAAAACTAGGGAGCACATTAAGGTGAGAGGAGAAAGATTTAAAAGGGGCCTGAGGGACAACCTTTTCACACAGAGGGTGGTTTGTATGTGGAATGAACTGCTAGAGGAAATAGTAAATGCAGCTACAGTTACAATATTTAAAGACATTTGGACAGGTACAGGAATAGGAAAGGTTTAGAGGAATGTTGGCCAAACGGAGGCAAATGGGCCTAGCTTAGTTTAGGAAACTTGGCTGGCATTAACAAGTTGGACCAAAGGGCATGTTTCCATGCTATATGACTCTCTGTTATGGAACAGTTATCAGGAATAGTACGCAGGGTGATTCCCTCTTTCTCTCTCGCTGCCCTAAATATAAAAGCAAATCAAAACCATCAGTGGCACTATATTTTTTTGAAGTCAGTTAACTGAACTTAAATCAGCAATTTTCCCTGATTATTCTGCTCAGTCTAGTTTACTGCTACACTGAAAACAAAAAATGGTGGACAACTCAGCAAGTCAGGCAGCATCCATGGAGAGAGAGCAAGCTAATATTTCGAATCTGGATGACTCTTCATCAGAGCTGAAGCGTGGAGGTGGCAGCATTTATGCAATGGTTTGGGCAGGGGTGTGTATTGGAGTGTTGGGGAAGAAAGGATGTTGATAGGTCAGATTAATCCCAATCAACATCCTTTCTCCCCCAGTACTTCAATGACCACCCCCCCAACTATTGCATAAATGCTGCCACCTTCACACTTCACTTCAGCTCTGAGGAAGAGTCATCTAGACTCGAAACGTTAGCTTGCTCTCTGTCCATGGATGCTGCCTGACCTGCTGTGATCTCCAGCACCTTTTTGTTTTCAGTTCAGATTCCAGCATCTGCAATAATTTGCTCCTTCACTGCCACACTGTTGCATTTATAAACTACACAAAATGGATAAGAGGCAGAATAGTAAAAAAAATTGCCACTGGTATCACAACAATACATTGCTGAAATGTTCCAGAAAAGAAAGTAGTGTAAGTAACCAACTTATTTTCAGCACAACAAACCTTACCTTGTTGTCATCCTCATTATCTTGATGCAAAACAGTTATTTCTGTATTGTGGCTATAACTGTGTAATATGTTCACAAAAATCAGTTTAGAAAAACAGTCTGGAACTGAAAGCTATCTTAATCGAGACCGCTGCCAATTGTCACAAGAAAATCTATTTGCTGATGTGATTTTAGGGAAGGAAATCTGTCATCCTTACCTGGTCTGATCTACATGTAATTCTGGACCCACAGCAATGTGCTTGACTGTTAACTGCGCTTTGAAATAGCCCTAGTGAGTCACTTGGATCAAGGGGCAATTAGGCATGGTCAATAAATGCTGGCGCAGCCAGCGATGTCCACATCCGATGAATTAAAAACCAAGAGAAGTTTAGAAATTTGATATTAATTTGAATATATTATATACCTCTATAGGGAATATATATTCTAATTAAACTTTATATATTTGGTAACTTTATTAGTTTAATCTTTTTTCCTCATCTGGCTATGGGTAGCCACTGTTATATTTATATGTTTGGCAATGCTTTTCCTAGTTCAAGACACACTGCATCAAGTATTGACCTTGTGTTTGTAGGTTCATAGTTCAAGCCTAGAATTTAGATTACTTGGAACAAAATATATATTACAGTTATCAGTGCTTCCAGAAGAATACAATTTTCAAAGCTTTAAAACACCATTTTTAAAAATAATTTCTACTCTGAATCCCATATTTTATGCATTACTTCTCCTGCTGAGGGAACAAAGAGGTGATTTGTTTCTGAACCATAATATTGATCATGGCCCAGCAGAGAAAATTTGTAGTCTGGTGTTCTGAATTATTTAATTTGTTTTAATTTTTTTCTGCTTCTCCTTTTGGGGAGAGACAAACCCTATACTCTGGTACACCACTAATATCTCAGGAAGAACTGGGAAGTCAAATCTGTGGAGAACCTCAGTTACAAAACCAAGAATTGCATTATGCCAGTACGCTTTGTGGTGCATTAACTTGCTTTATGCAGAGCATTGCTGTTTTGTCACATTTTGCTTCCAGCTTGATGATTTTAAATCCACAGCAATACCGATGGGAATTATGGGAGGGTACTTACGATTAGTTTTATTTTCTAAGACAATATAACTTCTAATTCAGAATTTAGTATTCAAAATATTGGTGTCAGTGAAATAGTTCTTGGAAAACCAGTATGTTGTTGATTATGTGCACACTTTGTTATTGGTCTATTAATTCTCGATTTTGTAGAAACATAGAAAATAGAATCAGGAGTAGGTGTTCACCCCACTTGAGCTCATTCCACCATTCAACATGATCATGGCTCTTCCTCTTCCTCTATCTCAGTGCTGTACTCTTACCCTTTCTCCATACTCCATGACACTTATAAAAGCATGTGGTCCTGGACCTTGTTAATAATTACGGTTTCGCCATTTGAATTTACCAAACTTAGATTTAGAAACTAAAATCCTCTGCAAAAGAAAACCTCTTCTGTGAAAAGAAAACATTTTTCCAAAGTTATATTTCAAAGATAAATTTAAACTGCATAAGTCCTTCAACTGGAACTCAATCCATCGATAGGTGTTTTGTTGAAAAGGAATTAGTAGTTAATTTCTGGAAATACATTTTTTTTTTGATAATACTCAGTATAACACTATCTCTTCAGGTACCTGTGGGTGACCAACCCCGAGACATAGAAGTGCAGATAAAAGACCTGATACTACGATACATCAGCAACCCAAACTCAATCATCTTATCTGTCACTGCTGCCAATACTGACATGGCAACCTCAGAGTCACTTAAAATTGCCAGGGAGGCAGATCCAGAAGGTAAGATGGTAGAGGAGATTGTTAAATAACTGCATCTCTAGACGATAGACTTGCAGTTACAGCATCAGATCTATTGTCAGATCATTCTTGGGCTTCCCGTGACAGGATTATAATGAAATCTCTAAGCTTGAGTAATACAGGTTAGCTTCCTGGCCTCTCAATCAGAGGGGCCATTTTCACCAGTTCTAGATAGGCTTCTTGGCAAAGGAGATTGCTCTACATCATCTGCTAACATGTCTCTTCAGAAATATCCTAGAAGTATAATGTATGCTGTTATGAGACGTGAGGAAGAAAACCTGTGAGGGAGCAGTCCGGGAGAAGGAAAATATGAATTTTTCATTGGTATGTGTTTTACACTGCGTTGAAATACTTTCAGTTGCATTGCCTTAATCCATCTGAATACAGGACGGCGAACGCTTGCTGTTATCACAAAACTGGATCTTATGGATGCTGGCACTGATGCTATGGACGTGCTTATGGGAAGAGTTATTCCAGTTAAATTGGGTATCATTGGAATTGTCAGCAGGTATGCAGCAATTTCCAGTTATTAGTGAATTTTAACTTCAAAACAGCAGTCTCATTGAAGCATTACTAGCTACCTAAATATCTACTTTTAGTCAAACTACTACATTTTACAATATAAATTAAAATGATATTCCACTTGAACGATACTAAAAATCTGCATGTAGTATAGTGACAAAATAGCAGCCCATATAATTAATTGCCACTTTTACAGATGGTACTTTTTACTTTGTCACTGATTGAGGTGTTCCCAGATCGAGACCAATCATATTTTTGCCTGTCTAAAGAAAACAAGTTATCTAACTATCTATCTGCTTAGTGAACATTATAAACTTCTGAATGATGAAGGTATATATATAATTTTTAATCTCTTGGAAATTCATAGTAATTGAACAATAATAGCTCAGGTAGGTACAAAGGATGATGACAAATTATTTTTACAATGAGAAATTTTAGAGGAGCAGGCCCACACAGACGACAATTTCCTTCTCAGAAATCAAAGGGAAAGTCTAAAACTAGTCACTCCAGATTATAGTCAAAACTCTCAGCAATATTGATAGGGGCAATGAAGTAGGTCATTTGTCTGATCTCTCAATCATAAAAAGTCTCCATAGTAATCAGTAAGGAAGGAATTACTTTTAATTGAGGGTGGGAAGACATGACGTACTTAGGTGCTTGGTATGCCATGGAATAATAAGATTCCGTTTCAGTTGTGAAAGACGTATGCTGAATTTCTCATGTTAGTTACATTTCTACATCCTTGCGGGTATGGAACAACAAAAGAATCATCCTGGGCCTGCTAATTTATTGTAATTACTTCACTTGGAAAGCCTAGGCTGAGGTTGTCTTATCTGTTTCTCATCTGGAAAGTTTATTTCCTGTTCCATTGCTTTGCTGAAAACATTGTTTTCACTGAAGTTAGAAAGGAAGTCACAATGTTTCTTCCCCATATCCTTGCAATCTTGTTGAGATCAAGATCTTAAAGGTGTTGGAGCTGTGGAGAAATGATAGTGCATGCTTACTATTGTTTTGAGATAAGTGAAACTGCATAGAAGAGTTGCATTTTTACTGGAATATGTTGACATTAATGAAAATGCACCATTTTGTTTACTCAGCAGTTTCTTTGGGGATTGATTGCTTATTCCAATTTCAAACATATTTGTGTTTATCCCTCAGGAGTCAGCTAGACATCAACAATAAGAAAACTGTGGCAGATGCTTTAAAAGATGAGCACGCTTTTCTCCAAAAGAAATACCCTTCTCTTGCTAACAGAAATGGAACTAAGTATTTGGCCAAAACTTTGAATAGGTAATATTTTGTTAAACTCCTATAACTTGCTGAAGGAAATAAAGTGCAAAGTTTATTTCTGTGAATGTCAAGTTCTAGAGATCGCTGCTTTGCCTAGTCACTGCAGCCCTCAGTGGATTTTGTTAAATTCCGTGGCAATGTCTCGGCCATCATAATTGCTATATTTCCTTGCTATTTCCATAAAGTTACCGTTACTTACTACAGCTTAGCTAGTTTTCTTAAAAACGTTGTTGGTGGTCTTTATGTACATCAAGATTTCTGAAAGGATTTGGAGTTGCCTGTGCCAGATATGCATAACAATTAGATGTTCTACCTGTAAAATCAGGCACAAATACAGCGGGAATTGAGAGTTGTAATTAAATGAGCTATGTGTAACATATCTGTTTGTTTTAATATCCATGTAATTTTGTTTTCTCTAAAGCATTAGTCCTGGGATTTTATTAAAATGGTTTATTTTTTTTTGTAGATTGCTAATGCACCATATCCGAGATTGCTTGCCAGAACTTAAGACCAGGATAAATGTCCTGGCTGCTCAGTATCAGTCTTTACTGAATAGCTATGGTGAACCAGTGGGGGACAAAAGTGCAACATTGCTGCAGCTCATCACCAAGTTTGCGGCCGAGTATTGCCACACAATTGAGGGAACAGCAAAATACATTGAAACTTCAGAACTGTAAGCATGCTTATATTTTGTTGACCTATATGTTTCAACTATCGCTTATTAACATTTAACTTTGCAAAGTATTTTATACAAAATGATGCAAATGTTATCTGATTAAAAAATAATATATAAACTTCATGGCTCTTTTTTTCTAGGATGACAAAAATATACGATGCCTGATGACCTCATTGGTGGGCCAGAACATTGTAATGAGGCCCTTCCTGTTAATATGGGTGGTCTACGAGAGAATTAAAACCATTCCCAAATGTTTAATTCATGGCAGCTCTCTCTGTTAAGTGTAAAATATGACATGCACTGACTCCTTAAAGGGCTGCAGCTGTCAACATTAATTTGTAGTAATATAGAAAAGTGAACCAATTGCTTACAACGTTTAGAGACATAAAAGTCCTGCTACAGAATGGGAAGGTGCTCTCATTTACCCACCCTCAGTAAAATATTGTTTGCATCAGGCTTTGGTTAAACCAAATCACACTGACCTCCAAATCTCTGGTTTCCAAATGCAAGAGAAATAAGTTAACTCATAGCTGGAGGAAATTAAGTTGTGATATTCTCCTTTATATTACATAATTTTGGCACAAACAAAACCTGCACGGCCTTGAAAGGTGCTGTTCAAGTATTGTATGCAGCCATTTCCCTTTTGTTTGTGTCTATTGGACCCAAATTAGATGTATTCAGCATGTTATGTATATGGTTACGGAATTTATTTTCAGAAACACCAGCTTAATGGAGAATCCAAGAAAAGTATTTTTGAAATTGTTGAATGCTATTTTGCATTTCTGTCATTGTGTTAATTAGTGAATTTTATCTAGTTCTGTCGCTGTTTGTTGCATTTTATTTTAGTGAATATATAATTTGAACTGATTAGATGCCAGTATGACACAAATGTGCTACTTGAGGAATCTGGAAATGGGTGCTGCTAATTGCACGTACATTGAACCGAAAACAATTTCTGTGTAATGTGTTTTCATTTTCTTTGTAGTTGCGGCGGAGCAAGAATATGCTACATTTTTCATGAAACATTCGGACGTACTTTAGAATCTGTAGATGCATTGGGTGGTCTCAACACTATTGACATTCTCACTGCTATTAGAAATGCCACTGTGAGTATTCAGCATCACAAGGAACGTGTTGTCATTCCATTACAATTGCTTTTCACTAGCCCAGCTTTGCAAAGTGTACTTTGCTTTTATTCATCCTTGCACATATATGTTTATATGTTTACCTGCTTTTGTGGCAACGGCATTTTCTCTATTCATTATTAATAATACAAAACATGTCATTGATAATTGGACAAAATCCCCATGATTTTAATTGCACATTTCCACATTGTGTGTCTTTACTGATCTGGCCTGCTCATCTTTTTTTGTTTAAAGATTTTTAAAAAATCTTTGGAAGAATGAATTGTCACCAAATCTGTTTTGTTTAGGGTCCACGTCCAGCACTTTTTGTTCCTGAAATCTCTTTTGAGTTGTTAGTGAAACGACAGATCAAACGCCTGGAGGAGCCCAGCTTAAGATGTGTTGAATTGGTCCATGAGGAAATGCAGAGGATTATACAGCACTGCAGCACATACAGTACACAGGTACATGGGCCACCCAGTTGGTCTTTGGTGCTGTTTCTGTTATTTAAAATAGTTGTTGCTGAAGATATTCTTGGGAGGAATTGGCTTGAGTAATTCATTTAGTGTCATTTGCTGGTTACCTGGTTGAGGGGATTTCGTTGAGAAATAGTACATATTAATAGAGGGAAAAAATGGCAAATCATTGACAATATATGTACCTGCTCAAATATTCGCAATCTGGCAGTTTGTATTTATCTCAGAACTAAAGAATATAAAATTTGTTAACTACGAGCAGTTTGAGTATTTGTACTGTCCCAGACCTAAAAATAAATTCACTTGATTTGACTGAAATTGGTCTGTTGGGTCGAACTGAACTTTTACCATTATTTTACATATAGTGATAAATTGTTCTTTACTTGAATTGAATTTTGAAATGGTGATGTTGTGTTTTGTGTTTCCTATTTAGGAATTGCTCCGATTTCCAAAACTTCATGATGCCATAGTCGAGGTTGTGACATCGTTGTTGCGTAGGAGATTACCTGTTACTAATGATATGGTAAGCTTCTACAACAAACATGATAATGTCTGCATGCAGATTTTTACAGGAAGCGGACACGATGTAAATGAAACTTGAGTTCTCACTCCTTCGTGACTATGATCAATGTTTCATTAGTCTCATTGTTAGCATGGTTGTTTTTCTTGCTTTTCGCTGTAATATCACATTGCTTGTAATTTAGTTGAAAATCTTTTAGTTTACAATGAAGCTTTGATATCAAAGGGAAATTCGTCACAAATGTATGAGTCATCTACAGAACTTAACCAGTGCCTGGTTAGAGGGAGGGGTTCAGCATGCTGTGTCAGTACCATGGTAGGTTCTTCCAGAAAATTGATTATTAATCATGCTCATTCCGTCATAGGGAAATGCTAAGTGAATGTCAGATATTATCTTACAGGAAAGGAGGGAAAAATTAGAGAAAATCAGCATAGAATTCTCGTCAAGGTTCACATTTGTTGCCCATACCTAATTGCCCTTGAATGGCTTGTCAAGCCATTGCAGGGTTACCAATGAGTCAGCCTCGTTGCGAAGGGTGTGGAGTCACATTTGGACAAGACCGTGTAAGGATAGCAGATTTCCTTCCCTGAAGGACATTAAATGAACCAGCTGGGGTTTTTTTTTTTAACAATAACCAATCATAGTTTCACGGCATTATTACTGATACCAGCTTTTAAATCCAGATTCATTAAATGATTTTGAAATCCACCAGCTGCTGAGGTGAGATTTGAACACATGTCCTCAAAGCAAAGCCTGATCCACTTACTCGCCACCTCCCATGTTTTTAGTGATCTACGTTAGCCTCCCAAAAGAGATTAGCGTGTTGTAGCAACAGTGAAGGATAAAAATAAAGCTTTTGAAAGAGAGTTTATTTTTCTTTTCGTATATTAGCTTGTATCCTGTGCTTATCTCTGTGTTGATGTTGGTTAAAAAGTTTTGCTTGCATGCAATATTGATGCAAGCATACTACCCCACTATATATCATGTAATTTGTGAAATTGTATAAAATTGTAAAGTTCTCGTGGATTTGCTATAATTTTTGTTATTATTGGTCTAAGTAAAGATTCTGAAGCCTCTGGGAGGGCATGAATGTCTTGATCATCTTTTGGCTATTAAGGTACAAAAACAGGTCTGTTTAACCTGTGAATGGTTTATTCATCTGCAGCTTTACACAATGATCTTTTTAATCCCTTCTAGGTCCACAATCTGGTAGCCATTGAACTTGCGTACATCAATACAAAACACCCTGATTTTGCAGATGCCTGTGGTGTTTTGAACAGTAACATAGAGGTAAGATTAATGCATCAACTTTGTAAATGCTTCTAACTCTTTCTAATTCTGACAAAAAATATTATGCTACCTTTAATCTGTAAATATCTTAAATTTTTTTAAACATTCTATTAAAACCAAGTGATAATTTTTTGTCATGTGTTATTGTTCAAGCATTTCCATGATGATAAGATTTAGGATATTAATTACATTTAATCTTGCATAGAAAGGAAGTTAACTTTATGCTCTCAGTGAATAAGAATACTTTGAAATATAACTCACCACAGCAAATCTTTACATTTGTTTGAAAGTGCTTTTTAATTGATATCAATCACTCTGAGATCAAATTTGAAAAAGAAGACTGTCATAGAAAATTTATATCATGAAATTGAGAAACTCTGTGGAGTGGTCTCTTGATCATCTCCTGTAACTTTATAATTTTTCAAATCAGAAATATAATCTTCTGGCAGTAGTTATTTTCCCCTGTTAGGGTAAGCTTTTATATTATACTGAATGGTTTGTATATTTTTAATATTGGCATTAAGTTAATATTCTCAGTAAAAAAAAAAGGCATGGATGTAATTGTCTGATTTGTAAAGAGGTGCCTTTCTGAGACTTAATTATTTTTGCATTTCAAGTAAAGCTGATGGGCTGCATTTCCTTTGGTTTTTGATCTTGGAGTACTTGATATTGGTTATTGGTGTCAAAATGGAAGTACTTGATTTCTCAACTTTGACGATCAAATATTGGTAAATATTGTATTACAAAAGTATTTTGAAATTCCGTTAATTATTCATATACTTCGACAATTACAGAACATTACAAAATTGACTCATGTATAAGGCAACCTGCATTAAAGATGACACTTTGCAACTGAAAAACACTTTACACTGTAAGGTAGAATTATGTCAGGGTTGGGAACAGTGATGAAAGAGAATTCAAGTATGAGGATTATTCAGAATTGAACAAGAAAAAGTGGGAGTAATTTGTTTAGATTTTAAAAAAATATATTGATTAGTTATGACAGAATGAATAGCAAAAGACTTTCTTCTGATTGGGGGTTTTGTAATAAGATGTCATCAACTTAATCGAAGAAGGAAAACGTTTTTCACACCTACAGCTGTTGGAGCATAAAATGCTTCATCAAACTAAACTGTTACGTGTATTAAGGGAAAACTGGCTGAATATTTGAAGTATAACAAAATGCAGGGCAGTGGGACTAATTTTGTATTGCTGTTGAAAAGAACATGTGTAGACTTGTTGGATATTGAAAAGCTACCTTTGTTATCAGATGATTAATTGTTGTACACTTACCTGCATCAATTTCAAAGTTTTTGGTTGCTTTCTGGTAGAAATTCCCATTGTACTACAAAGCCCACCTTTAGCAGCCCAGTATCCTGTTATTTCTGAACGTTCATCAGCATGCTCACCTTTGACTCTTAACCTCCTGCATTCTCACCTTAATTAGTCTTCCAACACACCTCTGCCTCCATTGAGTTCTTTCTTCTTGCTTATAGCTTTGCAGCCAGACTTGCTAATGAGCATGAAAATTTCATTCAGTGCTCCTTGTAAGGTTTTCAATAATTCATCAAGGCTCCCTAGAGGAACAGACTTCAAACAGATTTTCCACATATTGCTGCCACTTCTTGCTGATAAATCATGGAAACAAAGATTAGGAACTATAACATTGCTACAGCACGGAAGGAGGCTATTCAGCCCATTGTGGCTCCTAAGTGCAGGCACATCACAGCAGCAGAAAAGTCAACTATCATACTGTTAATGGATTCTTCCCCACAGTTGCCATCACAATATAAAGTTGTTATATTTTCAAGAATAGCTTTTAAGCAATTTGGGTGCGTGTGATTTTAGATAACATGCATTTGGGTATATATAATTAATATCACAATGACACTGAACAGCAACTAAATAATGCAGCCTCATTTCTTTACAGACTTCACGATAGTTAAGCTTAACCTCTATCACTGGGTTGTGGATTTCTGATATGCTAAGAATTCTAACATTCAGAAGGAGAATGCTTCTTTAATTCTGCATTGTCCTTATCCTCTCGTCATTAATTATCTTATCAACTTAAAAAGAACTATTTTCAAGGTATCCTAAACTCCTCAATTTCCATTTTACAAGCTTAATATTACTTGTTATATTCATCTGGAATGTATCATTTTCTGGAAGTCTCTGATCCTTGTAACTTGTTACAAAGCAAAACGTGCCCCTTGTAAGCTTGAATAGAGGTGATAAACCAGTGCTTCACAAGTACACTTTAACTTGCTGTGCCAAGGCAGGATTTGATGATAAAATTATTAACTAGTAATTGTTAATGTTCTAACAAAGACCATTTACAGCAATAACATACATATGGTACCACTCTTTCCCATCCCCCAAATCCAAAAACACTGAAATCAATTTCTCCTCTTTTCTCAAACAATCATTAAAAAAAAAAGAGTCACGGTCAAATTATTTGAATGAAAACATAAATAGGAATGAAGGAACCAGTTTAGGATTGTCATTCAAGTTTGTAGGGTGGCACCCCGTGTCTGCTGGAGGCTACATGTATTCATGCACAGGCCCCTGTTCTTTGCAAACAGAAGGAACATCAACATTTACTGTGCCAGTTTCATCTCAAAAAAGTAGGTGATAGCCATTTGCTGGTTAGTCAACTGCTTGGCTCCAAAACTTGGCTGTTAGCTGTCAATTAACATTAATAGGTGAATTCTCCATGAACACCCCTATCAATTAGAGTCTATTTGCCAACCAATCAGCGCACTCCTCTCAGTATAAGAGTATAGATGTTAGTTTCCCCTTAATTGGTAACCTTGCGAAAAGTTCTAATGAGTGCAAGATGAAAACCGTTGACTAAAATGTCTTTTTTTCAGCAATTTATTTACTATGCTGAATAGACAGTTTCACCTTCTCTGATATTGCTGTGAACCTGCATGCTGATAACCAGATCATTATATTTCTGCCTGCAATTGTGTATTGAGCATCACTTAAGAGCAACAGAGTTCCCGATTTCAGGATTGGGGAGACGCTGAAAGGGGCTCCCTGTTGTTTACCCAGTAAATAGGGGGAATTGGACAGGAGTTGTTTCTAGGCCACTATCGTGAACTGGCTGGAAGTTATTCCATCACAGCTCTGAAAGAGATCTGGAAGAATACAGTTCACTGCATTCTGAAGTTGGTGGGTTTCTCTAGCAAAAAATTGAAAGACTACACCCATAAATAAAAGAAAGGTGGATTTTAACTTTTTTAAAATCTGACTTCTATACTTACTGAATGCGACAGTTTCCTTTTTTCAGGAGCAAAGGCGTAATCGCTTAGCAAGGGAGCTAGGCTCTGGTCTGCCTCGAGACAAGGTGAGATTTGAAGGAAGGTAAAGTCAGTGGCATATTGTGTTTGTACATAATGTCTTGTGGGAGGGTGGTAGAAATTTGGAACTTGCTGCCTGAGAGTGTGGTGAAGGAGGTAATTTCACAGTACATAAAAAAACATCTGGATGAGCATTTAAAATGCCAGGGCATAGTCAGCTATGTTCCAGGTGCGATAAATGGGTTAGTATAGTTTGGTGTTTGTTAGACATGGTGAGCCAAAGGACCTGTTTCTATGTTATATTACTCTATGACTCTAGTAATACAAAGTGATTCCAGTAGCATGGGTTCAATTTCTGCACCGGCTGAGGTTACAATGAAGGACTCTCCTTCTCAACCTTTCCTCTTGCCTGTGACAAAGTGACCCTCAGGTTAAACCATTACCAATTGTGTCTCTAATGAAAGAGCTGCACTATGGTCTGGTAGGACTATGGCAACTTTAACTTCTGAAATTTGCTACTTACTGTGGCCTACATATGACTCCCAAGACTCGTAATATGCTCTCTGGGCAGTACTGATGATCAGTAAATGCAATGACCACATCCTCTGAGTGAATATATAAAAAAAAGTTAAGGCATACTTGTTAGGCTGAAAGGATTGAATTTCCTTCCAACTGTGCACTAGATCAGTTCATTTGGCAGCATTTACACAGTGAGTCAGATTGATGTTTATCTGAAAAGGGGGAAGGCTTATAACTTTGCAAACCTTGTAAGTATTTTCTTTACAGCTATGTCTTTGCTTTAAAGAAGTGTATGGTAGTTATTTAACTTGCCTTTCAACATTTCTTTTTGCTTCTCTTTACTTGCTACAGTCTTCTAAAGCTCCCAGTACTGTGTCTGCCCCTCCCCAGGAGACTTCTACTATTGCTTCTGCTGAGTTTGAGGGAAAGGTTGGTCATCTATCTGCTGCATATTTTGTTGTGGCTTCACATTATGGTATAAATCAAAAGTGGCTATAATTCATCCTTCATTTCCTGAAAATACTTGCCAACTTTCATACTACCTACATATACATTACTGTCTTGACAGTTTTGTGAAAGCATGTTATTAGTAGGTATCCTTGTAAAAAAAAATATATTATCAAACAATATAGGAAAAAGTTAACCCTGAGTACCACTACAAATGAAGCCGTGGAGGTTGAAGGGAATACAAATTCAATCTAGTGAAAGGAACATCTCACTGATATCAAGAAATTTTTGTTCACATGTGGTATAATCAGCATTGGTATTGGTAGACTATGGAAGACAAATCTCATTGGAAAACATTTGATATCTGTATCTCATGTAATTTTGGATGATAAAAGAAAAGCCTCAACCTACAGATTGAAGAAAGGCAGCAGAGGCACAAACAATTTTGGCTTATGCTGATTGAGAATGTTCTATCATCTGAATGATTTAAAGATTCACAAGACATTTGCTGTTCTTAATACCCGCACTTCTTAACTCACATCTCACATCATGAAATCATTTATTATAGTATTTTGTCAGATTAACTGTCAGCAATGATTTTGTTTTATTCATTCACAGGATGTGGGTGTCATTGGTCAGGTCAACATTTATTGTCCGTCCTCCAAATTGCCCAGAGAGAAGTTAAGAGTCAACCACATTGCTGTGAGTCTGCAGTCACATGTAGGCCAGACCAGGTGAAGACATTAGTGAACCAGATGGGTTTTTATTTTGACTATCAACCATGGCTTTATGATCATTGTTAAACTCTTAATTCCAGATTTTTCTTGAATTCAGATTCCACCTTCAGCCATGACAGGATTCAAACCTGTGTCCCTAGAACATTACCTCAGTATCTGAATTTATAGTCTAGCAATAATACCAATAGGCCACCCCATAAGATAGAAACAGGGGAGGCGAATGCCAAATGGTAATATTGCTAGTCTTTTTATCCACGGACCCAAGTAATCTTCTGAGAACCTGGATTCAAATCCTGCCATGGTAGATGGTAGAATTTGAATTCAATACAAAAATAAACTGGAATTGTCGATTGTTGGAAAATACCATCTGGTTTACTAATGCCCTTTAGTGAAGGAAACTGCCTTCCTCACCTGGTCTGGCCTACATGTGATTTCATAACCACTGCAATATGGTTGGCTCTTAATTGCCCTCTGGTCAACTAGCCAGCAACAGTCACTTCCTGTGAATGAACAAAAAAAATTATGGTTTCCCTTAAGGGCAGTATTATTAAACAAAAGCCTCAATACGAAGATTAGAAGAAGGAGATTGTGTTGTTGTTACATGTCACACTGATTTTCAATGAACTCCCTTTTTATAATGCATTTCATCACCATCTATAGAAATAATGGGGAAATATACAGCATTACATTTTTGCAATAATAATAGTGATAATAGTGAAATACATTAACAAAAGAAAACTTAAATGGAATTTAGTACAAAATACAGTGCACACCAATTGAAAGCTAACCACAGGCTCGATGAGAAGCAGTCCTGGGTGTACGATATATGGCAAACGACACTGAAACCTGACAGCAAAGCATGTTAGATAACAAGGTGTAGAGCTGGATGAACACAGCAAGCCAAACAGCATTCGAGGAGCAGGAAAGCTGACGTTTCGGGCCTAGACCCTTCATTTTTCAGAGCTTCTGCTGTCTGGTGATAGATTCAGGTATTGCAGTTCTCGCTTGAATGCTTGTGCATGTGCAATTATCCAACTTTTGCTTAGTGTAGAACACTCAAGTAAGCTTTCAGAAATACTTAATATGTATTTAGAGGACTGAAGTTAAAGAGCCTGAATGCATTGAATGAAGGCTTTATTATAGCTGTTGGTACCTCTCTTACCCTGTCCAGGTTTCAGGGAAAGAAGTTCAAATACAGAATGGAAATCCAGATGGTGTAACAACTGGAAATTGGAGAGGAATGTTGAAAACATCCACTGCAAAGCCAGAAGAAGGACCATCTGAAGAAAAACCTAAGCATCCTGCTCCTGGGAGTCCACATAGGGGACCATCAGTAAACTTCCTTGATGTGGTAGGATGTATTTCCTTTTCCTGTCATTCTGTGTTCCTCGGAACTGATCATGAGCCTGCAGCCAGTGGCTGTAGCTTGAGGGGCCCCACTTCATGTCAAGCATGGCTGACTAGGGTTGTCCCCTGCTCTTGCTGCCTTCCGTACACGTCTGAAAGGAGTTGTATGTTAATAATCAAGCTGTTTGGCTGCATTGTGAACGTACCTTCTATTGTCACCAAGTCCTGGAGTGGGACCTGGCTTGGGTGCTACCAGCAGAGCCACAAGACCTCCCATTGATAGGTTGACCATGTCTATTCATTTTTAAAATACCAATATTTCTCTGTTAAGTTGTTTTACTTTTGTCAACTTCCATTTATCATCTCATCTTAGCCAGATCTCTCTGCATCAGCTCTTGTCTATGGAGAAGGTAGAATGCAATTCGGATGATTGTTTGGTTTTGGTGAAAGTATACTTCTTTAGAAACATACTTGACAAGAGGCTTAAAAATTATCAGTGGGAATTGACATTGATATAAGCTTTAATAATTAAAAGTGGTTGAATTAACCCTGACATTTTATTGGGAAACAGAAGCACAATGTTTCAGCTATCACTAGTTTGTTTCCATGTGCCAGTGGATGGGACGTTTAGAAAGTTAATTTGTATTACTGTGCTACACTGATGTACAGGGGTTCCTGATTTACAAATGCTTGTACTTACGAATGTGATCCCATGCAGGAGTGTAATTTTAAGACACAGCATACAAATATTTCCTGTACTTATAGCCATTTTATGTTGTCCTGCATTGTGTTCTAACTTGTGTACAAATCGACTTGTGAACGGACTCCAGAATGGAACCCATTCACAACCCAGGGACTAGCATACAAAGAAGGCAAGTATTTCCATTCTTATTTAACAGCTGTCATTGTCGTTTAAAGTAGTAATTAAAAAGGATGTCATCTTTACAGCGTGTTCCTGTCTCACGTAAACTTTCAGCACGGGAGCAACGAGATTGTGAAGTCATTGAACGACTCATCAAATCCTACTTTCTGATTGTGAGAAAAAACATCCAGGACAGGTACATTTCTAATAAGTCAGTGTGCCTGCATACACTTCATGATGTACAGCACAGAGTTTTTGCAGCAGCTCCTTAATGTAGTGGAATGATTTTAGATTTTTTTGCCTGTTTCTGTAAATTTCTGACAATTGTTTATATTTGCAGCAACAACTAATTTCACGTAAATATTCCATGTGGAAGATTTTTATTCCTTGATTTGGATATACTGTACCCTCCTGTCCCTTCATTAGGTGACCATTCTTTGTGTGTAATCTTAGACAGGTCTAGCCAGACTCTTATATTGGAGAGGTCATAACATCCAAATATATGCACCTTTGGCAGGATTTTCATAATAATGATCTGGAATAAGAATCCAGAGATGCTAAGAATCTTGGGAATTCTCTACCCAGAGGGTTATGGAAGCTCAATCATTGAGCGTGTTCAAGACAGAAATTGCTGTATTTCTGGCGACTAATGACATCAAGGGATTTGGAAATAGCATGGGAAAGTGGCATTGAGTCAGATGATCAGCCAGAGTAGAATAGCAGAGACGGTTCAGTGAACTGAATGACCTACTCCTGTGCCTGTGTTCCAAGACAAATCATAGTGCCCATCTGTTAATCTGAATGCAAGCAGGTGACTGAACAAGGACCATCTACAACTGTCCCACAGCTTACTAACAATGTTAGATTGTTTTATGAAATATTTGTATGTATATTTATGGCTTATTTATTCCTTCTAATTCGTTTTTGGTGCAGGATAACTTATTTCATAAATAATTTTGTTTTTAGTTTTGTAAAACTTAAGTTTTGGTTAAGCTGTAAAATTGATGCCCCAATGAATCCTTACGAAGTGTCTGCATCCTGTTCCTACGTTCCTGTGTACGTGTATGTTCATTCATTTCTATTGCTATCCCTGTGACCAATGCGTGGAAATAGATTGAAGTCAGTTTTTCTTTATTCCTGCGGAATATTTATCAAAGCGTAGCATTATTAAAGACTTTGAAGTTGCTTTGTTATAAACATTTCGAATACTAGCTATTTCTGGTTTCCAAGTATATATTGACAGCGATGATAATCTCTCACTTTATTAGACGATTGAACATTTTTCAATGGAGTTAAAAGAAGTGGAAGTACCTGTGTGCCTGTTTAGTTCTATGTTTCCATGTAACTTGAAAACAAAGATGCATTATCAATGGAAGTATATCAGCTAAGTTCTTCTGCTATCATTTAGTGTGCCAAAGGCTGTGATGAATTTCCTAGTCAATTATGTGAAGGATAATCTCCAAAGTGAATTGGTTGGTCAACTGTACAAATCAATGCTGCTGGAAGATCTTCTTACAGAATCAGAGGACATGGCCCAGCGCAGGAAGGAGGCTGCAGACATGCTAAAGGTACAGTTTGTAATTTAATACCTGCTATAAATATCAGAAAATGGGTTTTTCATAACTGAATTTTATTGAATTGTTCCTGTCATTTGCTAACGCTATTATCCTTGGTGAGAAGAGGTGGTGACTTGGTTTCTGTGAAAGTTGTGTTTTCTTAAATGTAAGAAAAGTAAACTGCTCTGTGGTGCCTTCCCACATAAGCAGGCTGAAGTTAGAGACTCACTCCAGGGAGGCATGTACATGTACCAATCTTCTACCTCCTGGAATAACAAATCATACCTTTTATGCACTGCATAACTGTACTATTCTGGGCAACACATTGTCATAACCTTATTATAGAATCATAGAAAAGTTACAGCAAAGGCAGAGTATATTTGGCCCAAATGTACCAATGCTGGCTTCCTGCAAGAAGAACTCACCTGGTTCCATTCCCTCATCTTTCCCCTAGGTGTGCACTTTTTTTTCTCTTGGAAAATTTTTCAATTCTGTTTTGAAGGCTTTGACTGAATTGGCCTCTGCCACACATACAAACTGTGCATTCCAAATCCTAACCACTCATTAAAGTTTTCCTCGTGTTGCTATTGCTTCTTTTACTAATCACTTTAAATTGCTGACCTTTGCTACTGTATTTTGCCTTCGTCCAACTCCCCATG
>NW_025967868.1:0-25000 GCF_021869965.1 Rhincodon typus | reverse complement strand
GCTGATGATGGACTAGAGGCTGGTGTAAGACTATCTGAAAGTTCTTGGGGAAAGAGACAAAAACTAATTAATATCATAATGTTTTCAATTTAAGTAACCCAAGTAAAATTGAGATACATGCTAAATATTTAAAACATCTTAGCCACTTCTGTTAGTTTTAATAATCAACGACCAGGGACAATAATCCATTTCATTCAAAAAGTCAAAACTAAACTTAAAGCAACACAATTCTAGGTCAAATAAGAATAACTTATATGGAGTGACCGGACACTAGGCAATTCTTCCATAAGTTCTTCCAATTCTTATAAAGTATGTAATTTTACAATGAATCTGTTGCTGTCTCCATTGTCGTCTGCCTTTTAGTGGCAAGAATTCCACTATTACATCATAATTTCGTTGTAAAACGACAATGCAGGCCGAAAGTGTCAGAGCATGCATCAGCTATTATATCAAAGATGACCTAACATCCAATAGTACTTAGTATGGAATCCTGGTACATTTTACCAAAAGCAAATCAGATACATTATATCCCTTATCTGAAGCTCAACAAGAACATTAACTTCTATGGTGAAACAAACTACATTTCATATCAGAACTAATTCAGCTTTTTCCAAATTATAGACTGTCTAGATTCAATTATAGCTAAGACTTACTGGGGGGGGGAGAAAAACAGATTTAAACAAAAGAAAATATTATTCTTATAATCAAAAACCATTGCTAATACTGTTTTTTATCAACTTTATTTGTGAAACTGAGAGATATTGATGACACAGTATAGCACATAACACATCATTTCAAACTTATTAAACCAGGAAAATCAAGAAAATCTGCTAGTAGAATACCTTCTCAAAATACCTAAAATATATTCTGCATACGAATCTGCCCAACAGCTCATAAATTTCAATCTTATAAAGAATTACACAGAATATACAATGCACAAACAAGGTGGTCAGCCTAAACACACATTTAAGCTTGTTGTGTTTTCTCCTGTTTGCTCCCTTGCTTGAGGGCAGGGTGGGAAATCACTATTACTTGAAAGGAATTCAGATCAGTGATTAAACCAGAAGAATCAACAGCCTCTTAAATGGAATTGTAGATCTTGGATAAATTTAATCTGGTCCATGAGAATGGTTAGTGTGACAAGGAGTGGGGCAGAAGCATGTGTACAACTGAGAGATGGTGCCTTCCAGATCAACCAATTCACTTGTAGCTTTCCTGCTCAGAGGCTAACAGACCTTTACGTAGCTACCAAACTAATACATGTGCAGTAAAAGCTGGCAGATTTCCTGCAAGCTCAAGTGGAGGACACTCTTAGTTGAGTAACCTGTGGCTCCGTGATGGTGCTGCTGTGGATAAGGCTGCCTCATAGAAAAATCCAATCCCTGCTCTCCTTTCCTGTCTAGCCTTGGTGAGCTCGACTCCGCAACTACCTGGCAGCTCTTGAAAGGAGGGGAGGGGTTGGGGGGTAGAGAAGAGATCTCTAACCTTAAAAGGACAGCAGCCCCAATGCTGAGCAGTTAGTTGCCTAATTGGCACAGAACCAGATCAAAGTTGATCTGGCCAGCCATTGCTCACAAGAAATCAGCTTTTTGTGCGTACGTGAGACAAAGCAAAGCAATCAAGATTTTACAGGATAAATGGTTTGAAACATTCTGTTAGAAGTTCCAACACACAATTACAAAAACTACAGTTGAACAGTTTCACCCATCTTAGTAATAAAAATAAGAAATAGATGAAATATGGCATAAAGGTATTTCGAAGATCAATCAGCATTTTATTACAGTGTGTAAAGAAGGACAATTTTGGAAATGACAAACATGCTGACTGGGTATTATGCCATCAGCACTGAATACCTAAAAATAATTTCTTGGAAAAACAAACAAACAAATCAGCTTTTTCATGCTAACTATACTAGAATATGAGCCCTGAGGAGGGAGTCATTCCATGGATAACAAGTCATACAAGATGATAAAGGCTTCAATGTAGTCTATGCTTGACAGTTTGCTCTGAATGTTCAAACAGTGAAAAGATTAATATTATATATTGTATGAACAAGTGAGAATCTATTAAGAATAGTGATCTCCTATTAAGTAAACATTTCAAGTACGCACTTCTAAGTTGCTAACAAGCACTAGCAACAAAAAAGTATTTAACTTCTTAGTTAGTGAGTGGAAACACCCTACATCTATGAGAAGACTGTGTTGTCCCACTTTTCCAAAAGTGACTGAAGTAGTGAAGAAGCACAAAAACAAATGAGCAGCAGCAGCACTTAATCCGCTTTCATGCAATACAGCCATCCCAAGCAGGATACGAAGCAGTTGTAACCACATATGTATATTTTACGATGACTCGTTTTCAATACATCAAATTGCATCTCAGAAATATTAAAGAAAGAACAAAGTTACAAAGGTCAAAGCAGTAGTGAAAGGGCTCTCTCATTCAGAAAATTAGGCAAGGCCTTACGTGGGGTGAAACTAGCATCTGTAATTGTGCAAAATGGGCGATAGTGAATCAGCTACTCATTTTGAAGTAGACCGCTGATTCACTATTGCTTTTTTGATGCATTTACCAAAACACCAACTTCGTCACCCAGTACTGAAAAGATTAAAAGTAAATTATGCAACAATGAACAGCTGACAATACATAACATGTACACAGGCATTCACATCAGGATAAATAAGTTGACAGCACAAATAAAACCAAAAAAAAACAATATGATAGCCATTTCTGAGAGACTTGATCGTAAACTGAGCAAGGACAAACGTGAATATTCACAGATACTTGATATTTCTGATAGGCAGAAAAGGAAAAAGGAAGTGGGCAACTTAATTATAAAGTAAATTAAAGAACAGCAGATGCTGAATGTCAGATCTCATATTTTCTAATTAAGAGTCCGAGTCCAGTGCTACATTCAAGTACAACTTTATTCTGGTACAACTTTGCTACAGCTTCAGACTTTCTTTTCAGTAAGAAGCACAAAAACTTCAGATTGTATGAAGTTAGAGCATTTACACCCCCTTCCCCCTTTAATACTATTGGTCAGCAGCGCCAGGTTATCCCTCTGTGACTGGTACAGTATCTTAAAGAGTATCTCTGGTACAGTATCTTAAAGAGATGGACAGGCTGTTGGTCCAGCCCCAGTCATGATGTTTTCACAGACTTTATCTTTCTCCTTGAAGCTTTTTTACAATGGATAACATTTGCCAGCTGCATATTCTATCTCATTTAAGACAGACCTGCTATTGTTCTACTTGTGGAGACTATATTAAGCAAGTATTTTCCCACATGCTCTAACTACTGTAACTATGGGTGGCCGTCAGCCATTTTGTGCCACCCAGTCATGGGCAGACCTAACAATCCCCGCCTTTTGATTCCCCCTTAAGCGAATCACAATGCACACAAGTATAGAGTTAGATAAACACTCAAAATACACACAGTTAATAATACAATCAATATCCCACATCTTGGATTAAATGTAACAGTTCTTAATACTTTAACTGTTTGTGGTTCTTTTTACGTGTGATGCATGGATCCAAGTTTTCTTCCCTTGGACTTTTACTGCCGCTGGAGTGGTCAGCAGCACTTGGTAGGTTCGTTCCCGCTTGGCTCCTAGCAGTTCTTTATGGATTTTCTTTACATAGACCCACGTTCCCGGTATGATATCATGTCCTCCTTCTGGAGGGTCACCCAAGCGGCCAATACCCATTGGGAAGCAGACCTGGCAGTATTTGTTAGTTCTTGACAATACTTCACTCATTAAGTGGCAACCGGCTTTCTGTAGATTAACTGTTCCTGGCGGTAACATAGGCCTTCCGGAGAGGACTTCAAAAGGGCTTAGTCCTGTTGTCCGATTGGGAATCGACCAGATGCTGCGTGGTACTATTGACAGGGCTTGTAGCCAGGGTACTCCTTCTTGATAGTGCTTAGCAAACCTTTGTTTTATCATCTGGTTTGTTCGTTTCACTGGCCCTGATGTCTGGGGGTTGATGAGGGCAGTGGAGGTCCCATTTAACATTTAACATCCTGCAAAGTTCCTGGTCGACAGCACCTGTGAAATGTGTCCCTTGGTCAGACTCTATGCTGGTCAGGACTCCCCACAAAGGAATGTAATCCGAACGCAAAACTTTAATTGTATGGTTGGCAGAGGCTCGTTAAACTGGAGAGGCTTCCACCCTAGAGAATTCGTCGACGATAACTAGGACTTCAGCATAGCCTCAAAATGGGGGGAGGGATATGTAATTGACTTGCAGGTGTTGGAACAGTCCTGCAGGGGTAGGACTCTCAATTGGAGCATGGGTGATGGATCCGGGGTTATTCTTCTGGTAGGTCACGCAACGGTCTGTTACCACCTGGGCATGCTTTTTAAAACCCTGACCCCACCAGCTCTTCTGGAATTGTGCCATTATTTGTCGTGCCAAAAAAGGGCATGAATGCCTCCGGGGCGACAGGTTTGTCTGTCTCTCTTTGTCTCTAGATACCATCATCGCAGTTTAATTCCTGCCTCAATCCAGGTCTATCTTTCCTCTCAGGAGCATTGACTCTGCGTATCCTTTAGGTCTTATGTCAAAGTGCTGAGCATCTTTAACTTACACATCAAGGTGGGTTCCATCAGACCCTCTTCTTGCGGGATGGCCTCTCTAGCCACTTGGTCAGCCAGAGTGTTTCCTTTGGCTTCTATAGTGTTTTCTTTGCCATGAGCCTTATATTTCAGGATGGAGACTTCTGGGGTAATTTTATGGTTTCAATTAGATTTTGGACTTGGTTCCCATTTCGGATGGGGGTACCTGCAGCTGTAAGGAATCCCTTCTTTTGCCATAATCGCCCAAAATGGTAGGCTACTCCAAATGCATAGCAGGAATCCATGTGGATATTAGCTGTCTGTCCCTCTGCTATCTTGCATACTTCTGAGAGAGCATGCAGCTCGGCCTGTTGGCTGATGCCCCAGCGGGCAGACTACCTTTTCCCACGACTTCATGTAAACTGGTGACTGCCCATCCCACTTTCCTGATATTCTTTTCAATGAAACAGGATCCGTCCATAAAAAGAACAAGGTCTAGGTCCTCTGCTGCTAGAGCTGCTTCGTCTATTTGTTTTAAAATTTCCACGCAGTCATGTTCTTCTTCATACCCATCTCCTCCCTCGATTTGCTCTATGGACATTGGAAGCATAGTTGTGGGGTTAACTGGGCTGTCTCAGACAATGTGGAAACTGGGAGCTTCTAAGACTGCTTTCCAGCATGTCCATCTGGCTGCCGTTACTTGTGATACTCTATTCATTGATGGTAAGGCACGTACTGTGTAGGGACACTTAACAGTTTTGGTCGAGGACCAAACCTTGTGGCGGCCATTACAGCCCGACATGTGGTTTCCATGGCCCTCAAGCAGATTCTCCATCCCAGGGATGCTGTGTCCGGTTTTGCCAAGTAGTATCCAACAGGTCTTTGTAAATCCCCATCTTCTTGCATCAGTATGGCTGTCATGTATCCCTCCTTTTCATTTACAAAAAGGGTAAATGGCTTCCCACTGTCAGAATTCCCAAAGCTGGTGCTGAGCATAAGACTTTTTTTTTTAAGATTCCTGAGAGCCTCTCATTACTCTTCTGTGAGGGTGATAACCTCCTTTGATGCTCTCTTGCCTTTAAGAGTTCATTCAGTGGCTGTGCTAGTTGTGTGTAGGAGTCGATCCAGTTCCTATTAAAATTACACAGTCTCAAAAAAGATCTGAGTTCCTGGATAGCAGTGGGATCTTGGGCCTTCCAAATTCCTGCTGTTCTGTCCTGGGTAAGTTCTCTTTTTCCCTCTGAAATCTTTTGCCCCAAATACACCAACTCTTCCTGCAACACTTGAGCCCTGTTAAAATTGGCTTTATGTCCTCAGGAGTGCAAGTGGTCCAGCAGGATTCGCAGATCCTATTTGTGCTGTTCCTTGGTATTGGAGGCCACTAGAATATCATCCACGTACTGCATAACTGTAGAAGTCATAATGGGTAATTCTCACAAGTGATTTTGCAGGGCCACGTGAAATACAGTAGGACTGCTGAGAAAGCCCTGTGGTAGCCGGGTCCAGGTGTACTGATGTTCTGGACAGCAAAGGCAAATCACTGTTGGACTTCAGGTGCCAAGGGTACCAACCAAAATCCATTGGCTATATCTATCACCAAAACGTATTTTGTTCCAGTGTGAGGGTATCAATAATGGTGGTGGGATCTGTGATTAAAGAAACTTTCTGATCAATGCATTGGTTGTCTTTTCTATAGTTGACAGTCAAGCGCCAAGTCATGTCAGGTTTTTGCACCGGCCATACAAAGCTGTTAGAGGAGCTGTGTGTTTTCACCAGTACTCCTTCCTCAGTTTTTTACTGGGACCGGGTTTTGCGTTGCTTGGCCCATAAGGGGGCTAAACAGGGTAGCTGGTCATCACTTGAGTCAGCGGAGGATTTGGCTCTCTCTCTCTCTCTTTCAGATTTCACTTTCCAATTGGCTTAGCAAGGGGTAGAGTGATCGTCTACCAAGTTTAAAATTGTAGAGTTAGGAGGGGCTGGTTGGGGATCTGGATTCTTTTGTTGAGAGGTTTCTTCCCATTCTTCCTGGTTCTTTTTGGTGCATTTCAATTCCTCGCAGACAGCCATTAGTTGGCTTTTCAGCTCTGTTTTTTTCCCCTGTCATGACTTGACCTCTGTATTATCTTCTTCCGTTGTCAGATTTGTCCCATTATAATGGGGGACTACCTTATTCATTCCTTCCTTTTCATACATGTGGTCTTTCCCCAGACACTTTTAATATCATCCAGGGACCATTGTCTTATGGATGTATTGTACTTTTGCTTCATTTCCATAGACGTTTTAGGTAGGTCGAATTGTTGTTCTATATATTCCCTCAACTTCTTTAAAATTTCATCTTTCAATATATCAGGTGGGGCCTGCACCCCCTTAGTTGTTGTGGGGAGTTCTTGTTTCTTTTCCCCTGCCATTATTTCTGATGACTATCAGTTTCAATAGGTCTTGAGTTGTAGGCTAGTCATATAGCTGGGGAGCCAGAGTTATTATTTTCTCCACTGGGGCAGGGGGGCAGAGATATTATTTTCTCTGCCAAGTTAGACATCTGTTAGGGAACCTCGGGCCATAAACCACTCGGAGAATTTCGAAATCACGTGGAGGGTAGACCAAATTTAGACAAACAACTGAGAACTTTAAAAGGAGGAGTTCCTCCCCCTAGGGCTGGCATAGAACTGTTGTCCAAGATTTAGTCCTTTATTCCTCCAGCAACACTGCTCACAGTGCCAAATTGTTAGATCTCATATTTTCCAATGACAGTCCAAGTCCAGTGGTGGATTCAGGTACAACTTTACTTTGGTACAACTTCATTACAGCTTCAGATTTTCTTTTCAGTAAGGAGCACAAAAATTTCAGATTGTATGAAGTTAGAGTGCACAGAGGGTTATCCCTCTGAGATAGGCTGTCTGGTACTGCACCTGAAAAGAGGTGAACAGGCTGTTGGTCCAGCCCCAGTCATAATGTTTTCAAAGAACAACAAAGAACAAAGAAAATTACAGCACAGGAATAGGCCCTTCGGCCGTCCAAGCCTGTGCCGATGCAGATCCTCTATCTAAACCTGTCACCTATTTTCCAAGGATCTGTATCCCTCTGCTCCCTGCCCATTCATGTATCTGTCTAGATACATCTTAAATGACGCTATCGTGCCCACCTCTACCACCTCTGCTGGCAACACGTTCCAGGCACCCACCACCCTCTGCGTAAAGAACTTTCCACGCATATCTCCCTTAAACTTTTCCCCTCTCACCTTGAAATCGTGACCCCTAGTAATTGAGTCCCCCACTCTGGGAAAAAGCTTCTTGCTATCCACCCTGTCTATACCTCTCATGATTTTGTAGACCTCAATCAGGTCCCCCCCTCAACCTCCGTCTTTCTAATGTAAATAATCCTAATCTACTCAACCTCTCTTCATAGCTAGTGCCCTCCATACCAGGCAACAACCTGGTGAACCTCCTCTGCACCCTCTCCAAAGCATCCACATCCTTTTGGTAATGTGGCAACCAGAATTGTACACAGTATTCCAAATGTGGTCGAACCAAAGTCCTATACAACTGTAACATGACCTGCCAACTCTTGTACTCAATACCCCGTCCGATGAATGAAAGCATGCCGTATGCCTTCTTGACCACTCTATCGACCTGCGTTGCCACCTTCAGGGTACAATGGACCTGAACACCCAGATCTCTCTGTGCATCAATTTTCCCCAGGGCTTTTCACAGACTATTTTTCTCCTTGAAGCTTTTCACAATGGATAACATTTGTCAGCTGCATATTCTAAGACAGACCCACTGTTGTTCTACTTGTGGAGACTATATTAAGCAAGCATTTTCTGACATGCTCCAACTACTGTAACCATGGGGCAGCCATCGGCCATTTTGTGCCACCCAGTCATGGGCAGCCCCAACATTGAAGATCTGAAGCAAAAACAGAAATTGCTTGAGAAACTCAGCAGGCTTGGCAGCATCTGTGGAGAGATACAGAGTTAACCCTGTGGTTGGTTCACTCGCCGAGCTGGTTTATTAGCTCGCAGGTTTGTTAGTTCGCAGTTTCATTACCCTGCTGGGTAACATCATCAAGTGCAGTCTCCGATGAAGCGCTGTTGTGTTTTCCCACCTGGTATTTAAACTCTGGGGTCCATTGGATTTCATTATCTCATTTCCGGCTTTCCTTCTCAGTGGTGGATATATGGGGTCTAGTTCTCTGTGTTTGTTGATGGCCTTCTTGGTGGAGAACCAGGCGGCTAGGAATTCGCGTGCTTGTCTCCGTTTGGCCTGTCCTAGGATCCTGGTGTTGTCCCAATCGAACTGGTGGTTCTCCTTGTCCGTAGGATTGGTCATGTACTTTTGTTGCTAGTTGGTGCTCATGTACTCTTGTGGCCAATTTTCTTCCTGTCTGTCCAATGTAATGTTTGTCGCAGTCCTGGTATGGAATTTTGTATTTAAGACAGAGTTAATGTTTTGAGTCTAGTGGCCCTTCTTCAAATTAACACAGGATGAGTTCAATACTGTAGCAAGAAATTATCTTGGCTTGGAAGATTAAAATGTAAATCAGTCTGCGTGGAGGTTAGAAATAGTGTGGGAAGAAATACAGAAATAAAAACATGAAGATATGGAAATACTGAGCTAGTCTGGTAGTATCTGTGGAGAGAAAAGCAGAGCAAATGGTAAAGAGTTGAATATGGCTCTTCATGGGAACAGGAAAGAAAACAGGATGAAAAATAATTCACTGGTGGGAGTGCAAATCAAGAAATAATAAGTGCTTGAAAGAAAGCTTTTATTAATTACAGGTATTGTTAATTGTCCCAGACAGAACAAAACAAATTGCCTAAGGCAGGCTTGAGGATGAGTTAATAGTATTCAAGACAATTTACTTGAACAATATGTTGTGGAGCCAACCAAGGAAAATGTTATTTTAACCATAGAAAAAAAGGAGGAGGGGTAGGCCATTCATGTTGCCAAGGCTGCTCCGCCCTTCAATATGACATAGGCTGATTATCCAACTTAGTACCCTATTCCTGCTTTCCTCTGATCCTTTTGGCCTTAAGAACTATATACAACCTCTTCTTGAAGATATTCAATGCTTTGGCCTCCGCTACTTTCTATTGTATAGAATTCTACAGGCTCACCACTCCCTGGGCGAAGAAATTTCTCCTCATCTCAGTCCTAAACGGCTAACCCTGTAGCCTTAGAGTGTGACCCCTGATTCTGGATTTCCCAGTCATCAGGAACATCCTTCCTGCATTTACCCTCCCTAGCCCTGTTAGAATTTTACAGGTTCCCATGAGATCCTACCCTCATTCTTCTAAACTCCAGTGAATGTAGCCTGATCTAGTCTCTCTTCATAGGTCAATCCCTGTAATCAGTCTGGTAAGCCTTTGTTGTATTCACTCCATGGCCAGAATATCTTTCCTCAGAAAAGGAGACCAAACTGCACACAATACTTCAGGTGCATTCTCATCAAGGACCTGCATAATGATAGCGAGGCATCCTGCTCCAAACTTGAACCCTCTCACTATGAAGGCCAACATATCACTTGACCTCTTCATCATCTGTTGTGACTGTATGCTTATTTTCAGCAATCTGTGTGGTACAACGCCCAGGTCTTGTTGCATCTCCCCCTTTTCTAATCCACTGCCATTCAGAAAATAATCTGCCTTCCTGTTTTTGCTACTCAAGTGGATAACCTCACATTTACCCACTTAATATTTAATCTAGCATATATTTGCCCACTCACTCAGCTTGTCCAAATCACATTGAGGAGAATGCAGAAATGCTTCACAGTTCACACTCATCTTTGTGTCTACAAGCTTGGAGGTATTACATTTACTTCACTCATCTAAATTATTAATGCAGATTGTGAAAACAGGAGTCCAAGCACTGATCCCTGTCGTACCCCACTAGTCACTGCCTGCCACTGGAAAAAGACCCATTTATTACTACTCTGTTTCCTGTTTGCCAGCCAGCTCTCTACCCATGTTAGTACTCTACATCAATCCCAAGAGGTTTAGTTTTACATGCTAATTCCATTATGTTGAACTTTATCAGAAAGCTTTTACTGGCTCTCCTTATTAACTCTACCAGTTACAACCTCAAAAAGCATGATACCCCTTTCATAAATCCATTCCAATTGTATCCCATCCTGTCCCTGTTTTCCAAATGCTCGGCTATTAAATCTTTCATTCTTGACTCCTGCATTTTCCCTCCTACCAATATCATCGGTCTACAATTCTCTATTTTCTTTCTACTTTATTTATCAAATAGTGGTTACATTAGGTACCCTCCAATTCAAAGGCGCTGTTCCAGGGTTTACAGAATCTTCAAAAGATGACCACTATTTCTAGGGCCACTTTCTTAAATACTCTGCAATGTAGATTATCGAGTCCTAGGGATTTAACAGTTTATAATCTCACCCATACCCCATTAATACTGATTCAGTTCCACCCTCTCATTAGACTCCGTGTTCCCAAGCATTTTTGGGACATTATTTGTGTCCTCCTTTGTAAAGGCAGAACCAAAATATATATTTAATTGGACTGCTGCCTCTTTGTTCCTCCGTTAGATCTGGTGATATGTAATGAGGTAGAAATTAAAAATGATCACCTCATAAATGGCAAGAACGTTCATAACATGAAAGCATTTTTTTTAAAGTTTGAAAACAAGAAATACAGGCCTGAAACAAGGGTCAGAGGAATACAAGTAGGTGATTCAGCCATTGGGCCTGCTCTGTCATCCTAGACCTTGATTGGTCATCTCCAGAAATTTCTCAATTTTTACTTTTAAACATCTCGCCTATTGATCTTTTACAGCCCTCTGCAGTAAACAGTGCTATAGATTCATTACCCTCTCAGGTGAGAAAAAAAAATCCTCATCTAAGTCTTAAAAGGCATGTGCTTTAGCCTGAGATTATGTTTCCTAGTTCTAGAGTCACAGGCCAAGGGAAATATCCTATTTACATTCACTCTGTCACATCCCATAAGAGTTTAAAAGTTTCAAATGGATCAACCTCGCATTTTTCAAAACTCTAGGGAATGCAAACCCAGTTTCTTTAATGTCTCACTCATATGCTTATCCAGGGTTCTAAAAAAGGTCACTAGATTGAAAATGTTAACTCTGCTGAGTTTCTCCAGCAATTGCTGTTAAAGTGTATTTCAGATTTCCAGTAACTACAGCTCTTTGTTTTATTTTAATAATAATATTCTCCCCACATATACTGTTAAAACCTTACGCATTTTGAAGGCCTGACTTCAACCTATTCCTTCTAAGAGATTTGTCTTTTCATCCTTTCCTTCATGCCTGCGTAACCTGTTAATGCTATACTAACAATTATATCGACTTCTCTCACTGTTGCTTGAGATGAGGGAGGTGATAATATTACCAACAGTGCAACAACAGATGCTAAACAAACAAAGTTTCACCCAAACTATTCCACTGAAAGCAATACCTAGAGAAAGGCAAGACTCATTACAACACCATTTACATACTCCAATTAATAGATCCACCAGAATGAGCTTTTAACAGCGTGCGTAGATATTAAAGGCAGTTTGGCAGTGAGTGAGGCTGTTTACAAAGCTACCATTCTTCTTGCTTTTCTTGCTTCCCAGTTGTTAGCGGTTTTGGTCAAGCTGGCAACAGAGTAGTACACTCTAGTCTTTTCTCCTCTGCTCGCCAGTCCCTTTACCTTTTATCCCCCTCTTTTTTTCTCTCCTCTTTGTGGTTGTCCCCCCCTCATGGAGTGCAGGGTTGCGGAGTGAGCGGGCCAAGTCCCACGGCAGACCTGGAGAGGGCACAAACCGAGTCCTGCAGTGGAACCAGCACAGACAGTGTGGCCTTGTGCTCTGGTGCCCACAGGCATGCCCCATGAGGCCAAGAACATTGAGCAGTGAGCCCCGGAGCAGCAGGTGGGCTGCAAGCCCGGAGCAGCACATGGAAGAAGCCCCGCAGCAGCACATTAGAAGCAGCCCCAGAGCAGCGAGTCCTGGATGGAGACCGCCGGGAGGGGACAATCCTTACCTTAGAACACTGTAATGTTAACCCCTCAATATTTTCCTATTTTTAAACGTATTTTCAACTCTAATTAAGCAACTACCTCTGTTCCTCTGCTGTATTCAAGAATTGTACCTAGATACTTGTACCTAAGATGTCGCCATAAGAAGGCAGACATTGTAAAAGTTTTTTCACTGTACTCTTACAATGGAGTACATGTGACAGTAAAAGGATATTGTATTGTATTGTTACAAGATTTTAACCCAAAATAATTTTGCTATTGATCATAGTCATTTCTTTCTTCATTCCTTCATGGGTTGTGGGTATCACCATCAAGGCCAGCATTTGTTGCCCATCCCTCATTGTCTTTGAATCTGAGTAGCTTGCTAAGCCATTTCAGAAGTCAGTAATAGTCAACAATGTTGGCCAGACCCAAAGGAAGTGGGTTTTACAACAATCGATGATAATTTCATGATCATCATCACTAGGACAAATTTCAAATCCAACTTTATTAAGTGAATTTAAATTCCACTGTATACCATAATGGGATTTGAACCCTTGGCCCCAGAGCATTTGCCTCGGTCTCTAAAGTGACATTAGCATCTCAAGTCTTCACTGCTTTCACTTATCTCTGAACCACATAAACAATAGCTAATACCTGAAAACCATTCTCCATAAATACTAACATTATTAGCTGAAACGTGTTTCCCTTTGTGACAGACACAAAGCTTAGATCTATAAAGAAACACACATAAAAGAAAAAATATTCTTGCTCTAATTTTTTTTAAAAACACTAGTTTTCTCTAAACAGGCCAACTGGAGTATCATGTCCAATTCTTTGCACCACATGTTTTTAAAAGGACATGAATGCTTTGAAAAGGGTACATGGAAAGGTGGGTCAATCAGAAGGTACATTATCCATTATCATTGTAATCATCAAGGGTACATTAATCAGAATGGTTTCATGATGAGGGATTACATTTACATGGATATACTAGAATATTTGGGTATATTTCCCTTACAGCAGAGAAGACTATGAGATTGATAGAGGTGTTTAAAATCATGAAGATTTTTGAAAGAGCAAATAAGAAACTTCCCAATGGCTAATAACTTGAGCAGAGATTTAAAGTGATTTGCTAAGAGCCAGAAGAATTTCTAAAAAAAAAGTGTTTAGATTTGAAATATGTTATCTTAAAGGATTATGGATACAAATTCAATACTAACCTACAAAGATAAACAAAATTGCTGTGATGTGAGGAAAGGGTGGGGAAATGGAAAGTGCTGATAGCCCTAATGGTTTAAATGTTCACCTTATGGGTTGAATTCTATGATTCTACATTAGTGTATAAATCTATATATTGATAGCACCAGCACACAAATTGAGGTACCAGGCTGGTATGGAACTGTGGCTTATGAACTTGATTCTTATACTAGTCAATGTATCTGTCTACAGATTATGATGAAATCCTTTACTTGTATCAAATTTTTGCACTGAACTAGACAGCAATTAATGACTGGTTACATTTATGGAACAAATAGTTCCAAGACTTGCTAGGTGGCAACAATCAATCCACCTAGCAATAGGGGAAGTACTTATTGCAAGGCTTTATAAGTCAGGACAGTTCCAGGGGTCACTGAAGAAGAATTCAATGGTTATAGCAGTGAGTGAGTTGGTTGTAGATGAAAACAGAAGTAGATTCCATGTGGTAGTGCAGCAGTTTGTTATACTTCTGGGAAGGCAGCTGAACCACACTTCCTCTGTGTAGGGGATTCAGTGAGGAGTCAGAAGCAATTAAATGGCTCTGTGTCGTTAGAACAAACTCAGGAAGTAGTTCTGGAAATTAATAAGGAGTCAAGTGTTACAAAGATAAACACTGACCCAGAAAAGGAGGGTGATCAACCAATACTGGAGCAGTCATTAAGGCAGTTCACGACAGAGCAGCTTGAGGGGGAATTTCAAGGCTAGGATCGGCAAAAGTAAAGAATTGAGATCACTTACGACATTTAATGACTCAATGTGTCATTATCTGGGGTGAGTTGTTAAGAAATCTGTCAGATCTTCATGATTATATTTGCTATTTGATGTGTGCTTTGGCTATTCAATCACAGTCTATTACCTCTGTGTTCTGAGCGTTAGAAATAAGTTATATATAAATTGCACATCATACTACTGTTCTAACTTTGTACAATGAAAGTTTATTGTTGTTTGTTCAAAATAGCGAAACCATGTGGCTTTTTTTTTTAGCAAGTACCCTGGATTTCATGCTTTATCTACTTTAAAAGTAAAAGTTACAGGTCTCTAGATAGTTCGCAACATAAATTTGTTCTGCTCCAGGATGGTAACAGCATTAACATCAATCTGAAAAGTAGCTCAGCTAGCATTTATCTAATTTGTCTAATAGCAATTCCCCAATGTTAAATGGATGATCCACCATTGCCAATAAATGGCTTTGTTCTTTCATAGGGTAGAATATTTGATTACTAACAATACAATAATTAAAGCTAATGGGTCATGTACTGAAATCATATTCACACACATATTTGGAAAACTTACTGTCTAATTAAGGTAATTCCCTTTACCTGGCACAGTCTCATTTGATCCAGGACCATTTTCTGCAGTCTGGTTCTCATCAACGGTGAATGATTCTGAACTGTTATCCCCTACATTCTCCATTTCCTGTACCAATTCTTCAACCAATGGGGTTCCAGATTCATTTTCTAGTGGTGTTATTGCATTAGACTGGATCTGTGTGTCTACCGTTCCAATGGACACTGTTTAGCAATACAATACTCATTAGTCTAGAAAAAACAGCAATTCCACAATAAATTTTTTAATAAAATTAAATTCTCCAACAAAATGAGTATTTACATTTCCCATCTCACAGATGAATGTATAAACAATACTATATATAAACAATGCTATATGATGGTCAACATCAAGATTGTGCATTATCTAGATTTTCTCAATATTGAGAATTTGTGCAGCAGTGTTTAGAATGAAGAACACTTGTACCAAGTTGCGTAAAACAAAAATTATAAAACGACTGCACAAACAGTCTTGTTACTCAACCAAAAATACCATTTTTCAGTGAAAATATATTTGAATTTAAATATAATTCTAAAGTGCCAGGAAACAAATTCAACTAATAGCATGTATGTAAAATATAAATAATTGATTTCTGATCTTAACTTATCATTGCTGTCTAACATAGTGTGGCAAGTAGTGATTGGAAAGTTACTTTCTGAAAACTCCTTACAAAAACGTATAGGATAGGAGTTTGCTGCCGGCAGACAGAAATATTGCTTTCAAGGAGCAATGCCATCAGGAAAAAATGTGAAGGTTACTCTATGTGTTCTTGGACACAGGAATTCTAAAAGTACAGAAAGATCAGACAACTGTGCTGTTCATGACTGAACAGGATATGCAACTTACATGCTCTAAGGTCAAAATAGGATTTATTTTCTTTTCAATACACAAAAGCTGGAATCCATCATCAAGGCTAGCATCAAATGTTGAGTATTGGGATTGATGATGTCTACGATCTAACTATAAAAGAAGGTTGTTTTCTAAGCACTACCAAGTTATTGAGTCCTTTGTAAGGAACCACTCACAATAGAATATAGATGACAATGGTGCAATTACATTACATTACAGAACTGCAGTCTACTCTGCATTGCATGGAACCTCCAGTGACAGCCTTAAGAGCAGTTGCAGGCTTTGAGGGACATCATAACGAAGGACTTTGTACACCATCTATCTTCAGCCAGAAATGCCGAGTTGATGATCCATCTTGGTTTCCTTCAGAGGTCCCCAGTATCACAGGTGTCAGGCTTCAGCCAAGTTGATTCACTTCACTGATATCAAGAAATGGTTGGTGGCATTGAATAATGGCTATGGGCCTCAACAAAAATTTCAGCAATAGCACATCATAAAGTTATACAACACAGAAAAGGGCTGTTCAAGCCATTGAGTCTGCACTGCACCACTTAACTACTCTAATCCCATTCTTCAGCACTTGGTCCATTGTCTTGTATGCCTGGGTATCACAAGCGCACATCTAAATACTTCATAAATGCTTTCAAGGTTTCTCCCTCTGCCACCCTTACAAGCAGTGTTCCAGATTCCCACCACCCTCTGGAAAAAAAAAAGAGTTTCTTCACATCTAAATCTCCTACCCATACTTGAAATCTATATCCCATGATCATCGATCCCTCCAACAAGGAGTAAAAAATTCTTTCCATCTATCGTGGCTATGCCTCTCATAATTTTATACATCTCCACCATGCATCCATTCAGTCTCCATTGTTCCAAGGAAAACAATCCCAGTCTGTTCAATCTTTCATCATAACTAAAACTCTCCAGTCAAGGCAACATCTAGCTAAATCTCCTTTGTACCCTCTCCAATGCATTCACTTCCCTCCTATAATGTGGATTGCAGAAATGCACACAATACTCTAGCTTTGGCCTAACCAATGTTTTACACAGTCCCAGCATCACCTCCCTGCTCTTGAAAGTAATGCCTTGGCTGATAAAGCCAAGTATCCCATAGGCCACCTTAACCATTGTACGTACCTGCCCACTACCTCAAGGAACCAGTGGACACATACACTAAGGTTCTTCTGATCCTTGGTGCTTCTTAATGTCCTACTTTCATTGTGTATTCCCTAACCTTGTTTGACCTGTTCAAGTGTATCACCTCACACATATCCAGATTGATCAGTGGCAAGTGGAATTCAGTCTATAATCTCCTGTAATCTAAAATTATCCTCCTCACTATTTACCACATCACTAATTTTCATATCATTTGACCTCAACCCCCTTAACAAAGGGATGCCAATTTAAAACTGAGATGAAGTGAAATTTCTTCTCAGAGGATTCGGTATCTTTGGAACTCATTGCCACATTGCTGTGGGGCAAGAGTCCTTAATTATAGATGGATAGATTCTTGATCATTAGGGGAATAAGGATTATGGGGAAACGGCAGGACAGTGGACATGAGGAACACTGGACCTGCAATGATCCCATTGAATGGCAGAGCAGGCTGGAGGGGCTGAACGGCTTGCTCCTGTACTGATTTCTTATGGTCTTATTAAAACCATGCTGATTAATCTTGATTAACTCCTACCTCTCCAAGTGGAGGTTAATTCTGCTCCTCAGAATTGTTTGCAGTAGTTTCTCCGTCACTGAGGTTAGACTGTCAGGCCGGTAGTTTCCCATTTTATCTGGTGCTCCCTTCTTGAAGGCTTGTCCTCGTAAACATGCCATGCCCTCTATCTAAGCTCTTCTGGTTCAGTTAAAACTCTGACATCAATGTGGAAAACTGACCAGGTACAACTTGTGCACAAAAAGCAAAACAATTCTGACCTGGCCAAATTACTGCCCTATCAGTCTAATTTCCATCAGCAAAGTGATAGAAGGTACAATCAGCAATGATATCAAGCTGCACTTGTGAAAGGAGTAACCTGCTGACTGATGCTCAGTTTGGGTTCTGTCAGGGCCAATTGGTTACTGATCTCATTACAAACTTGATCCAAACATGGACAAAATGTCCTTTACGGTGAGTGACTGCCCTTAACATCAGGGCAGTGCTTGACTGAGTGTGGCATCAAGGAAGCCTAGCAACAACGGAATCAGTAAGAATCAGGGCAAAACTCTCGGTTAGTTAAAGTAATACCTAGCACAAAGCGAGATGGTTGTAGTTACTCAAGGTCAATAATGTCAAGCCCAGGACATCGCTGCAAGAGTTCCTCGGTAATATTCCAGGCCCAATCATTTCCAGCTGCTGCATTAATGATTTGCCCTCCATCAAAAGCCCCATTGTGGGAATGGTCAATGCCATTCACAGCTCCTCAGATGCTTGAAATAACTCCGCAAAGGCTGCCATCAGGTCACCAATGTGCCCTCTATTTACACATGGGAAGTCCTTTACACTGATGAATGAGCTTATGGCACAGATCAAAACTGGCAGGTATGACATGGTAGGCATCACAGAGATGTGGCTGGAAGGGGATCAAGATTGGGAACTGAATATCCAAGGATATACATCCTATCGAAAAGATAGGCAGGTGGGCCGAGGGGGTGGAGTTGCCTTATTAGTGAGAAATGAAATTAAAATCAATAGGAAGAAACAAAGTAGGGTCAGATGGTATAGAATTTGTGTGGTTGGAATTGAGGAACTGCAAAAGGTAAAAAAACCATAGCTGGAGTTGTGTACAGGCCTCCAAACAGTAGTCAGGAGCTGGGGCGCAAGATACACCAGGAGATAGAAAAGATGTGTAAGAAAGACAAAGTCACAGAGATCATGGTTGATTTCAATATGCAGGTGGACTGGGAAAATCATGTTGGTAATGGATTGCAAGAACAGTTTGTGGAATGTCTACAAGATGCCTTTTTGGAGCAGGCAATACTGGATTCAGTGTTGTGCAATGAGGCAGACTTGATAAGGGAGCTTAAGGTAAAGGAACCCTTAGGAGGCAGTGATCATAAGATGATGAATTTACTCTGCAATTTGAGAGGGAGAAGATAGAGTCAGAGGTAACGGTATTACAGCTGAACAAAGGCAACTACAGAGGTATGAGGGAGGAGCTGGGCAGAATTGACTGGAAGAGGAGCCTAGCAGGAAAGACAGTGGAACAGCAATGGCAGGAGTTTCTGGGAGTAATTCAGGAGACGCAGCAAAAATTCATCCCTAGGAAAAAGCAGCATGGTACAGGGAGGATGAGGCAACCATGGCTGACTAAGGAAGTCAGAGATAGCATAAAAGCAAAAGAGAAAGTATATAATGTGGTGAAGGGCAGTGGCAAACCAAAGGACTGGCAAGCTTACAAAGACTAACAGAGGGCAACAAAAAAAGAAATAAGGAGGGAGAAGATTAAATAGGAGGGTAAGCTAGCCAGTAATATAAATGAAGACTGTAAGAATTTCTTTATATATAAAGGGCAAAAGAGGGGCAAAAGTGGACTTTGGACCACTGGAACATGATGGCGGAGAGATAGTAATGGGGAACAAGGAAATGGCCGAGGAACTGAATAATTACTTCGCATCATTCTTCACGGTGGAAGACATGAGTAATCTCCCAAAAATTCAAGAGAGTCAGGTGGCAGAGCTGAATATGGTGGCCATCACCATCACCAAGGAAAACGTGCTAGTAAAACTGATTGGCCCGAAGGTGGATAAATTACCTGGACCAGATAGACTACACCCCAGAGTTCTAATGGAGATACCTAAAGAGATAGTGGAAGCATTAGTGGTGATCTTTCAGGAGTCGCTAAAGTCAGGGAGAGTCCCAGAGGACCAGAAAATTGCTAATGTGACACCCCTCTTTAAAAAGGGAATAAGGCAAAAGATGGAAAATTACAAGCCGATTAGCCTAACCTCGGTCGTGAGTAAGATTTTGGAGTCCGTTGTAAAGGATGAGATTTCTGAATATTTGCAAGTGTTTGGTAAAGCAGGGCAAAGTCAGCATGGTTTCATCAAGGGGAGGACATGCCTGACAAATCTGCTAGAATTCTTTGAGGAAGTAACGAGCAGGGTAGATCAAGGAGAGCCAATGGATGTTATCTACCTGAACTTCAAGAAGGCCTTTGACAAGGTGCCGCACAGGAGGCTGCGGAGTAAGATAAGGGGCCATGGTGTCAGAGGCAAGGTGCTAGCATGGATAGATGATTGGCTGTCTGGCAGAAAGCAGAGAGTGGGGTTAAAAGGGTCTTTCTCAGGATGGCAGCCAGTGACAAGTGATGTTCCGCAAGGGTCAGTGATGGGACCACAATTTTTCACTTTATACATTAATGATCTAGATGAAGGAACTGTGGGCATTCTGGCTAAGTTTGCAGATGAAACAAAGATATGTGGAGGGACAGGTAGTATTGAGGAGGTGGGGAGGCTGCAGAAGGATTTGGACAGGTTAGAAGAGTGGTCAAAGAAGTGGCAGATGGAGTACAATGTAGGAAAGTGTGAGGTCATGAACTTTGGTAAGAAAAATAAAAGCATGGACTATTTTCTAAATGGGGAGAAAAGTCAGAAGTCTGAAGTGCAAAGAGACTTGGGAGTTCTAGTCCAGCATTCACTCAAGGTAAACTTGCAGGTTCAGTCAGTAGTCAGAAAGGTAAATGCAATGTTGGCATTTATTTTGAGAGGACGTGAATATAAAAGCAGGGATGTACTACTGAGGCTTTATAAGGCTCTGGTCAGGCCACATTTGTAGTATTGTGCGCAGATTTGGGCCCCATATCTCAGGAAGGATGTACTGGCTGTGGAGCAGGTTCAGAGGAGGTTCATGAGAATGGTCCCAGGAATGGAAAGCTTAACATAGGAGGAATGTTGAGGACTGTGGGACTATACTCATTGGAGTTTAGAAGGATAAGGGGGGGATCTAATTGAAACTTACAGAATACTGAATGGCCTGGACAGAGTGGATGTTGGGAAGATGCTTCCATTGGTAGGAGAGACTAAGACACAAGGGCACAGCCTTAGAGTAAAGGGAAGACCTTTTAGAATGGAGATAAGGAGAAACTTCTTCAGCCAGAGAGTGGTGAATCTATGGAATTCACTGCCACAGAAGGCTGTGGAGGCCAGGTCATTGAGTACATTTAAGACTGAGATAGATAGGTTCTTGATTATCAAGGGGATCAAGGGTTATGGGGAGAAAGCAGGAGAATGGGGTTGAGGAACTTATCATCCATGATTGAATGGCGAAGCAGACTTGATAGGCCGAATGGCCTAATTTCTGCTCCTATGTCTTATGGTTTTACCTTGCTCAGAGTCAGCTCTCAGAGTGACAGGATGCTTGACACTCCTGTTTTTATCTATCAGCCAGACATCTGATTGGACCAGATTACCAGCTGCAGTCAGGGAATTCATATTCTACGAGGTCCACCTGGCTGACATTGTGACAATCACCACAATGCTAAAGCAGTCTGTGTCCATATGCAGCAAGACCTGGAGAGCATGCAGGCATGCACTGATAAGAAGCAAGTAACATCCATGGTTACACAAATCTACAATGCACAAGTCAGGAATATGATGGAATACTCTCCATTTTTTTGGATGACTGCACTACCAACAAAAAGAAGCTAAACATCCACCAACTAGGATAAAGGAACCTGCTTTTTGGGACCCCATCCACCCACCTTCACCTCTCACATATGGTGACATCAGGGTGTACCAACTTCAAGATAAATTACAGTATAACAGCACCTTCAAATCCATAACTTCTACCAGAGACCTCTTACTCGTCCATTGAAACATCACCTTCTCCAGAACTTTTGGGGATAGGCAATATGCGGTAGCCTGACTAGTGATGCTAACATCCTGTGAATGAATTTTATAAGTTCCGAGGTATAGACTCTCCATAATGGAGGATTTTCTGCATAATACAAGAGTAATGCTTTTTTGGTGGAGGACGTACAAAGAAAACCACATTTTATGTTCTTGCAGTAGTCCCTTTAAGAACTAGGTTTCAACGAAAGTGCTTTTTTTTTGGTAAAAAGTAGCTTCTTAAACTGATCAAATGTCAAAGCTGACTGGAGGTTCTGTACTCAAGAAATTTGGCTTATAGGTTTAGAACAAGTTAGATGCAGAAAGAATTGCTCTTAAGCAAGATTTAGTTAAAATTTTGTTGGCTGAAAGGGTTTTAAAACATTGTTGGTAAGGTTACCAATGAGTTAAGAATTCTGGGGTTAACCAAGCTGGGAAGAGAAAGAGTTCTACACCTGACACAGCTATGTTCCAGACATGAGCGACACCTGTGTCAAATAAGGATTATATTTCCATGAGGCAGGTGGAAGAGATTTCAAAGGAAAACTTTGCCAGATGCAAATAGAAGATCCAAGAGATCCCAACCTTTATATATTGGGTAGTGTTGTAGCACAGAGAGACATGGGAGTTCAGATACACAATTCTTTGAAGTTTGCATCACATTATAGATAGGGTGGTTTAGAAGGCATTTAACACGCTTGCCTTTATTCTCATACCTTTGAGTGTAGGAGTTAGGACATCACGTTGAGGTTGTACAGGACATTGGTGAAGCCTGTTCTGGAGTTCTGTGTCCAGTCCAGGTCAGCCTGATATAGGAAGGATGTTATTAAGCTGGAGAGAGTGCAGAAGAGATTTACCAGGATGTTGCCAAAAATGGAGGGCTTGAGTTATGGGAGAGGCTGGATAGGCTAGGACATTTTCCACTGAAACACAAGAGTTTGAGGGGTAAACTTCCTTATAGAAGTTTACAAAATCATAAGGGATATAGATAAGATGAATGGCAGGTATCTTTTCTGTCGGATGGGGGATTTCAAGGCTATGGGACATATTTTTAAGGTGAGAGGAGAAAGATTTAAAAAAAAAAGACAGGAGGGGCAAGTTTGTTTTTTTTTTAAAATGCAGTAGATTGTGTGAAATGGACTTTCAGAGGAAGTGGTGGGTGCGGGTGCAACATTTAAAGGGCATTTAGATAAGTACATGATAAGAAATGTTTAGTGGGATATAGGCCAAGTGCAGGCAAGTGAGGTTGGTTTAGTTTGGGATTATGGTTGGCGTAGACTGGTTGGACTGAAGGGTCTTTTTCACGCTGTATAACTATGAACTTGAAAGGAGTTCTCGGACCAATTGGTTAATTTTCCAATTCTATTTAAATACCCGACTTGGGGTTTTGCCATGTCAGTCAGACAAGTGTAGAGGAAATTCTGAGTTAAGAAGTTCAGTTCACAGTCTAAACAACTGAGTGCATTGTACTTTATATATATTTAAGATGAAGTATATAATAGTATTTAATTTATTTGATCTTTTTAAAAAGATGGCAAAATCCTTTGACTTTAAAACACAAACCTTGCTGCTTCATTCTTTCAGTAAGCACGTCAGTTTTTGGATTTCCAAAGAGAAAAGTCTTTCTGTCTCTAATAAGAGCATAACACAATGCCAACCTCACAGCATTGTTGACAGATGATCACACAGAAGGCATGCATCAGCACCAGGGAAGACAGGAACAACATATCGGTCTTTCAGAAGTCAACCTCTGTGCACCTAACTAACCTCCTCAAAATATTCAAAAAGCCTGGAGTACAGTAGATACTAGCAGCCCATATAGAAACAAAACATGTGCTGTGACATTTTCAGACCTTCCTGAAGGAGGCAATGAGTTATCTTGGCCCAGAATACATTTGCATAATGCAACATGTGGCTCAACTGGTAATTCTCTTGTTCAAGCGAGAAACTTCTGGATTCAAGTTCCATTAGAGACTTGAATGAAAAATGTCTAGGCTAATATGTCAGCTTAATACTGAGGAAGAGGTGCACTGTCAAAGGTGCCACATTGCAGATGGTGCACAGTGTAACCAATAAGCTTGTAGCGGAGGGAGAATATTTTTAAGATGGCATACAGATGCCAATCAAGCAACTTGTTTGGCCCTAACGGTGGTGTCGACCTTAGAGTATTATTGAAGATACTTGCATTTACCTGGATGAGTGTATTTCATCACACACCTGAATTGTTCCTTGGAGAAAGGCTTTTGGGAGTTTGGAGGCGAGATATTCACAGAATTCCAAACCTCTGACTTCATCAGTACTGTATGTGTGGGACTGGTCTATAGCTTTCCAGTTAATGGTAACCTCCAAGATAGTGGGGAAATTAGGATGCTGTTCGATGTCAAGGAAAAGTATGTTTAGCTTTTCTCTTGTCAAATATGGTCATTGCTTGGCACTTGTGTGGCACAAATATTTTGTTGTCACTAAGCAGTTCAAACTGAATGTAGTTTAGGTTTTAATATCTGCAGGCATGAACGATTTCATTGTGAGGAGTTGCAAATGTAATGGAATTGCAAATGGAATGGAGTTGTGCAATCATCAGTGAACATTCCCAGTAATGACCACATGATGGAAAGAAGATCATTGATGAAGCAGCTGAAGATGATTGGGTTTAAGACACTGCTTCAGACATTCCTCAAAACAATGTCTTGAAATTGTGAAAGGTTCTATTGTTTCTTTGAATGACACTTAGGAAAAGCGTTGGGAAATTGCAACAATTTAGGGCAACCATTAGATAAAACACCTTTAATCCTGGGCTAGTAATCCAGATGCCTAGGTTAATACTGTGGGGTAATAAAAGCAAAATATCATCAATGCTGGAGATTTGAAATAATAAAATACTCAGGGACATGGGTTCAAATCCTGGCATAGCAGCTGGTGGAATTTAAATGCAATTAATAAATCTGATTATAAAGCTAGTCTCAGTAATTATGACAATGACAACTGTCATCAATTGTTGAAAAGAACCATCTGGTTCACTAATGTCCTTTAGGGCAAGAAATCTGTCATCCTTACTTGGTCCAGCCTACTTATGACTGCTGATCCCCAGCAATATGGTTAACTCTTAGATAACATAGTATGGAGCTAGAGGAACAAGCAGGCCAGGCAGCATCAGAGGAGCAGGAAAGCTGACATTTTGGGTCGGGACACTTCAGAAAATTCTGGTCCCAACCT